>NC_090075.1:2271318-2315200 GCF_038355195.1 Osmerus mordax
GCCATTTGGGCACCTGGGCTTGTTTTAAACCTGTGCACCCAGAGAGTTGGACCTCTCTGCTGTGTGACTGAGCTGGCTAGTCACACATAGCAGAGAGTTGGACCTCTCTGCTGTGTGACTGAGCTGGCTAGTCACACATAGCAGAGAGTTGGACCTCTCTGCTGTGTGACTGAGCTGGCTAGTCACACATAGCAGAGAGTTGGACCTCTCTGCTGTGTGACTGAGCTGGCTAGTCACACATAGCAGAGAGTTGGACCTCTCTGCTGTGTGACTGAGCTGGCTAGTCACACATAGCAGAGAGTTGGACCTCTCTGCTGTGTGACTGAGCTGGCTAGTCATGAGGGTTTCACCCAAACGACCCACAGACACCATCAGTCCGTTCTGCAGTGTGATACACGAGCACGCTAAAGGTGAAAGGTATATTTTATAGAGTGTGTGCGTGTCCTCTGTGGGCTCTTAAGGCCGAATTATACTATCAACGGAGTTGGTTGAATTTATAGTACTCCGAAGGCTGTGGGTGCTGAAAACAATTCACAGTTGGTTGAATTTATAGTACTCCGAAGGCTGTGGGTGCTGAAAACAATTCACCACCAGAAGAGTAGGTGGCGCAACTGTTTTTTGTAAGTCGTCGTCGAGTGTTTATTTACCTAGTTTATCGAGAAGTCGGAGCAAATGTACTAATTAGCTGTTTCATCAATAAAATACGCACATTTTCAGCAACTACAGTGCCCATTTCTCGTCACATTTTAATTCAGATGCTGATTTACATGTACTGTTTAGCTGAAATATGAATTGTGAAAAGTTACAGCAATGGCGGTCAAAGGATTCGGTTCGTCTTGTTGGTCACGGGCCATATCTATGGTCACGGCAACCCCGCCCCTGACGCAAGCGGTTCTTAATACGGACCAATCACAGCCAAGGGGTATCCGTAAAATGACGGACGGACGGACGGACGGATAGTCAGGAAAATCAGGAGGTGCACGTAGAGGTCGTTCCTTGACGGAGAGGGGCGTTACCTGTCTCCGTAAAAACGCAGAAGTATAAATCGGCCTTTAGCCTGGATGAGGGCAGCAGAGCACGGTCTTGTTTGCCTTGAGGGACCTCAGGTAAAGCTCCAGGCATTTCTAAGTGGAGCAGGGAGAGGAGGGAGAGGAGGGAGAGGAGGGAGGAAGAGGATGAGTGTAATGCTGAGTCAGATCCATGCCTAGGGCTCTTTACTCATCAGACTCTGGAGAGAGACAACTCTTGTCTCTCTCTCCATCTCTCTCTCTCTCTCTCTCTCTCTCTCTCTCTCTCCTCTCCTCTCTCTCTCTCTCTCTCTGACTTCCGTCTATCTATTTCTGTCAGTTTTTGTCTCTCTCCTACCTCATCTGGTTATATAACTTTTAAAAGTAGGTCACATTCCTCCCCCGGAGCTGCTCCGTTCAGACGAGGTTACTTTCCTTTCCCCTTTTCTTCTCCTCCCCTCTTCTCCACCACCAGAGGAGGAATGTCAACATTCTGCATCCCCCCCCTTCATCCTACAGAGTTAGAGGGCTTTGCTTGTTTTAGTACAGCTGCTGCCGTTCACTGTCCGTCAGAGGTGTGTTTCAGACCCATGGCTGCCTGCAGTGTGTGTAGTGTGTGTAGTGTGTGTAGTGTGTGTAGTGTGTGTAGTGTGTGTGTGTAGTGTGTGTAGTGTGTGTGTGTAGTGTGTGTGTGTGTGTGGGTGTGTGGGTGTGTGGGTGTGTGGGTGTGTGGGTGTGTACAGGTGTGTGGGTGTGTACAGTGTGTGTACAGTGTGTGTGTACAGTGTGTGTGTGTGTGTGTGTGGGTGTGTACAGGTGTGTGTGTGTACAGTGTGTGTGGGAGGACATGCTTGAATGCGGAGGTGAAGGAGGTTTTGACTACCTCCTGTTGCCATGTAGACAGCACATGTGCAGTCACTAGCAGAGAGCCTGTATAGAGGCTGTGGGGGGTAGAGGCTGTGGGGGTAGAGGCTGTGGGGGTAGAGGCTTTGGGGGTAGAGGCTGTAAATTGAAAATGGTAAATAATTGTGTTTTTGCATTCTGACATGGGTCTAGGTTATGTGCAACACTATTTAAATAATCCATACAGTCGTGGGGCTCAAATCAATGTCTGAATGTCAATGTGAATACATTGAATGTATGTACATTGTGTATGAATACATACACAATAGAATACACAATTTTCTTGCTTTTTCATGGTGTGGCTAACACAATTATTGGTGGTGCTGTGTGGTGTCCAGTCAGCTGCCAGACCCCAGTGCATGTGCTTCCATACGCCTGCTGTTCAGGGGGGTGGGGGGGGTGGGGAGGGTGTTTTAGGATCAACAGCTCACTCTCGTCCCTAGGCAGCCCTCCCCCACGCCCCTTCGCTCTGCAAGCGTACAACCCCATTCTCCCTCACGTACATAGGTGACATTTGAAACGGGCCATAGTTCAAAGCTATGGCTTTCTAAGTTTAGCCCCGAGCTATATTCACCTATCAGGGTTCATATCGGTCCCATATCTGTATACAGCCTGGCTCTCAGGTGCCCCTCCCCCCTCCTGTCCTCTCCTATGGAGGCAGGGGCGGTGCCCCCCAGGACCTGGAGGTGTGAACAGGCCCCTGGTAGCCCCCCTGCCCCCCTCCCAGGCAAGGAGATGCTGATTGATGAACTGTGCATTCAGACGGCATTCTGGGCCGCGTCACACAAGGACGGCATAGAAGGGGCGGGGGTTTCAGGTGTGTTGCGGGGGCCGCTATTGGCCGGTAACCTTTGATGGCGACGCCCCACAGGGGCGGGGGGGGAGGGGGGGGTGCTCGCTGCCACAGATGGGGATGGGGGTGGTGTGTGTGTGTGTGTAAGTGCCCCCAACATGTGTTCAAATGTACAGCTCGGGTCTGTCGTTGATGGGAGACTGACAGGTCAAGGTGAACCTCTCAGGTTTCTGAGGGTGTGTGTGGACATGTAGAGGTGACAATCACCTTAAGCCCCCAGCTGTTGCCCCCCTCGTCCACCGTCCTAAACTGAGCTTGCCCAGCCGAGTGTGTTAACAGATCATATTCACATACAGGACAGTATAGGACGGCTTGTTTACTGTCAACTAGCCAGCCTACTACTACCATAACATCATCCAGTCTACAGCTAGACCAGCGTACAGGGGTGAAGCTGAACTAGAGCTGTTTCCATCGCTGTGTGTGTGTGTCGTCAGCAATGTGCTGTACAAGTTGAGACAGACCCTACATCCATGGAGGAGGCTTTGTGTTGTATTCTCTCTCCCCTTCACACACACACACACACACACACACACACACACACACACACACACAGAGAGAGAGAGGCTTTAATTCCCTTCATCTTCCGGATCTAGATCTAGCTTGTCTCAGCACTACGATGCAAGCTGGTGTGTGTCTGTGTGTCTGTGTGTGTGCACAGTAGCCCTCTTGTCCAGCTGACACAAAGGCCGGCTGTGCTGGAGGCCAGGGGCTCCTCACCTGGGGCTCCTCACCCAGGCTGCAGCCCTCACTGGGGGCCGGGCGGCCTGGGAAGCAGGGCCAGGTGGGGAGGGATCACCCTGGAGCCCGACCAGACGAGGGTTGTTACCGCAGCAACGAGACTTGGCTTCGGACGGACATTCTTGAGGAGCTGAGACTAGTTTGTGGAGCGATAAGATGCACGCGCGCACACACACACGTGTACACACACACACACACACACACGTGGACACACACACGTGTACACACACACACACGGTCTCCAGACTGTTTCAGAAACAACAGCTGTAAGGCGAGAGATTAGCTAGCGACAACAATGAGCTGGACCCTGTTAAGCCTCGCTGAGGAGGACAGGGAGAGGGAGGGTGACGGGAGGGAGGGAGGGGATGGAGAAGCTGTGTTGTGTCGTTGCCATGTTCAGTTCAATCTCCTGAGGGGAGGTTGCCAGGGGGCAGCTCAGTCAGACGTACGAGTGGTCTCGCTGGGCAGGATGTGATGTCATAAATCTACATCCCCACAGGACTCTGCCCCGTCCTACCTGATACTTACTAACTCACTAAGAACCCGGAACATTCCTTGTGTGATCCAGAAAGTGGTGTGTGTGTGTTGCTGGCTAACCGTTCTGTCGTCCTGTGTGTGCTTGTGTTGCTGGCTAACCGTTCTGTCGTCCTGTGTGTGTGTGTTGCTGGCTAACCGTGTCGTCCTGTGTGTGTGTGTGTTGCTGGCTAACCGTTCTGTCGTCCTGTGTGTGTGTGTGTTGCTGGCTAACCGTTCTGTCGTCCTGTGTGTGTGTGTGTTGCTGGCTAACCGTTCTGTCGTCCTGTGTGTGTGTGTGTTGCTGGCTAACCGTTCTGTCGTCCTGTGTGTGTGTGTGTGTTGCTGGCTAACCGTTCTGTCGTCCTGTGTGTGTGTGTTGCTGGCTAACCGTTCTGTCGTCCTGTGTGTGTTGCAGGTCCCCCCGGTCACCATGTGTGTTGTTCAGAGCAGATCCCGTCAGGAGAAGGTGCGTCTGCTGGTCAGGACCACCTCCTCCAGGAACCCGACGCCACGGACCGCCAGGTGACCATGACGACCTGCTCCTGAGCGGGTGGGGGGGTAGTACATTAGGTCACCCCTGTTCTCACCTCTGACCTCTGGTGAGGAAGAGAGAAACAGGGAGTGTGTGTGTGTGTGTATGGAAGTGGAATGCTGGTGGGGGTGGGGTATTGGAGAGGAGAGTTACGTAAGATTGACCTCCCTGACTGTAACCCAGGAGCTGTTATTGAGTAACAGTGTGGGAGAGAGGGAAATGAGAGATCCCTCGTTTCCACACGCAGGATCAGAGAGGAGCACGAGGGGTTCTGGAAGGTCATCCCCCCGTGGCTTCTCAGAGTGATGACATTAATGTAGGTCAAGGAAGGGGTCAGGGTTCAGGGAGATTTCCCAGCAACTCATATTAGACCTGGCAGAGATACTGTATCAGAAGCCAAGCTCCATTAACCTGTCCATCTCCCTCTGTCTGTCTCTCCCTGTGTCTGTGTCTCTCTTCCTCTCTGTCTCTCCCTCTCTCCCCCTCTCTCTCCCCCTCTCTCTCCCCCTCTCTCTCCCTCTCTCCCCCTCTCTCTCCCCCTCTCTTCCTCTCTCTCTCCCTCTCTCCCCCTCTCTCTCCCCCTCTCTCTCCCCCTCTCTCTCCCCCTCTCTCTCCCTCTCTCCCCCTCTCTCTCCCCCCTCTCTTCCTCTCTCTCTCCCTCTCTCCCCCTCTCTCTCCCCCTCTCTCTCCCCCTCTCTCCCCCCTCTCTCTCCCCCTCTCTCTCCCTCTCTCCCCCTCTCTCCCCCTCTCTTCCTCTCTCTCTCCCTCTCTCCCCCCTCCTCTCTCTCCCCCTCTCTCTCCCCCTCTCTCTCCCTCTCTCCCCCTCTCTCTCCCCCTCTCTCTCCCCCCTCTCTCTCCCTCTCTCCCCCCTCTCTCTCCCCCCTCTCTTCCTCTCTCTCTCCCTCTCTCCCCCTCTCTCTCCCCCTCTCTCTCCCCCTCTCTCTCCCCCTCTCTCTCCCTCTCTCCCCCTCTCTCTCCCCCTCTCTCTCCCCCTCTCTCTCCCCCTCTCTCTCCCCCTCTCTCTCCCCCTCTCTCTCCCTCTCTCCCCCTCTCTCTCCCCCTCTCTCTCCCTCTCTCCCCCTCTCTCTCCCCCTCTCTTCCTCTCTCTCTCCCCCTCTCCCCCTCTCTCTCCCTCTCTCAGGTCACTGAGGAGTGGACACTCACCCACTCGTCCTACGACGTGGGACTGGAGACTGAGACGGAGAGGACTGCTTTAGAGGAGCCCTCGACACACAACACACACCACGACAACCATGACCAGGTACTACACACACACGCACCCGCACCCACACACACACATTTTAGTCTTCTCCCTTACAGTGTGTGTGTGTGTGTGTGTGTGTGGTTCCAGACTGTGAATCCAGAAGGGGCTGTGGTTGAGGTGTCCTGGTCTGAGCCAGAACCTGACGCTCCTGAGCCTGCTGCCTCTGAGCCAGAACCAGACCACACTGACCCCCCGCCCCACCCAGGCCCCCCCGCCCCACACCCAGGACCAGCCCCCTCCATCCCCCCAGGCCTCCACCCCTGCCCCAGCCCAGGGCCAAGCCCAGCCAGACCCCCCAGCCCCAGCCGAGACCCCCAGAGATGTCCCTGCAGAGCCCAGCACAGACTCGACCCCTGACCTCCAGGAGGACGGCCAACACACACCTACCTCACTCACCTCCAGCCAGACCCCCGTCAGGTAAGCCCAGCTGGGGGTCCAGACCCCAGAGCCCTGGGGGCAGATGGGGCTATAGAACAGAGCAGATCTACCCCTGGTGGATGTCCTGTAACCACAGATCCAGGATCAGACTGGCTGATCGTGACTCTGTGGTTAGAGGAGACGTCTATCACGGGTTAGACGTCCGTCACAGGGTACATGTTCAGCGGCCCAACGTCAGGCTTTGGTCGTTGATGCACCTCGACATGAATGTTATTGCTGTTTTTTTATCAGTGTTCCTTTTTAGCGTGTTTTTATTTATTTTATTTTTTTCTGCTTTTGCGTACGATTTGTATGTTTTTCCATGTTTTTGTTATTTTGTATTTTTTCTACATTCCTGTCATCTGGGACTGCTTAATGACTCCGAGGAGCCTGTTGTGTGAAATCTTGGGGTCTTTTCCATGCCTCCCCCCACTCTGAACTGTTCCTGTTTCACACCATGATACTGACTGGACTTGTTCATCATGGGGTCTGAACCTGGACACGTGCTTGGCTCTCGTCTCTGGATCTTAGAGTGACTGGATCACTGGACTTTGTTCACTTCCCTTCTCAAAACCAGCGAGAACCTGGACGTTTCCCTGAGGCCTCCTGCGTATATGCCACCCTGCCCCAACACCCTGCCCCCACACCCTGCACACACCTCACCCCCTCACCTCCACCTCAGTACACCCTCAAAACATGTACCACCCCACCCCGAGATCTCTCTTTCTCTACCCCCTCCTTCTCTCTCCCTCCATCTACTCCTCTTTCTCTTCCTCTACCCCCTCCATCTCCACCGCCTCTCCATCTCCTCCTCCTCCATCTCCTCCTCCTCCACCCCCCTCCTCCTCCATCTCCTCCACCCTCCTCCTCCTCCTCCACCCCCCTCCTTCTCTCCCCCCCTCCCCTGACAGGAGCAGATGGGTAAACGGCATGTCCTTTCCTTCCTCAGTGCAGTGTGGGTTGCCAGTGCTGATCCCCCTCTAGAGGTTGCCAGTGCTGGAGATGAACCCCCCGTAGAAAGCTTTGTCTCTGCCGAGCCCTCTGACTCGCAGTGTGGGGTGATTCCCCCCAAACTGGCAACTTGTGAATCCCCTCCTTTTGGCGTTCCTTTCCCCAGGTGAGTTCTATCAGCCAATCGGGTACAGGTACGCACCAGGTCAGGTGACCCGGCCCCTCCTCTCTGCTACGCTCAACCACCGTCAGTTGGCCTTGCTCTCCTTTTTATTCCTCTCTGATTGTTTTTTTTTTTTTTTTTATCGTCATGCAACTGTGTTGTTGTCGCATGAATGGAAGACATTTTTTTTTAATTCTTTTTGTACTGCTTTTGTGTGCATCATATGTGAAGGAGCGCTTATTGTTGCTTTGTTTCCCTTTCTCCATCCTCTCTCTCTCTGTCTCTGTCCATCTCTCTGTCTCTGTCCATCTCTCTGTCTCTGTCCATCTCTCTGTCTCTCTCTCTCTCTCTCTCTCTGTCCCTCCTCCTCCTCCCTCCGCAGAGCGGATGTGGACCCTGCAGAACAGGGACTCCTGGAGCAGGGCCAGGGTTCTGATCCGGAGGTTGAAGCTCCGCCTCCTCCAGGCCCTCTGGACCAGGACCTGATCCAGAACCTGATCCAGGACCAGGACCTGCCTGAGCTGGACCAGGGGGGCAACACCTCCCTCTGGCACCAAGACCCACAGGTGAGAGGGCCAGGACAGGAGAGACTACAGTAGAAGACTCGAGATGAGAGTAGTAGAGACCAGAGACAGACACCAGCATCTAGTAACCATACTAGAGACTAGAAGGGAGCCTAAAAGTCCCAGTCCCAGGGCTTCAGAGTGAGCGCAGCACGTGTTTGCGTGAGCAGGAAGCAGGAAGCAGGTAGCAGGAAGCAGGAAGCAGGGAGCAGGAAGCAGGTAGCAGGAATCAGGAATCAGGAAGCAGGTAGCAGGAATCAGGAAGCAGGAAGCAGGTAGCAGGTAGCAGGAAGCAGGAATCAGGAAGCAGGAAGCAGGTAGCAGGAATCAGGAAGCAGGAAGCCGGTAGCAGGCTGTGGGTCATGGTGCTGCAAAGCTTTCTAAGAGCCTTGTCATCAATGATGCATACAGCAAACATTCTCTCACACACACACACACACACACACTGTAGCATGTGAAGAGACTGTGTTGGATTCTGTTGTATGATTGAAAACGTGACCTTTCCGTGACCCCGGGTGTGTGTGTGTTCAGGAGGTGGAGGCCAATGGGTCCAGGGAGACTGACCCCTCAGTGCCCAGTAAAGAGGACATCCCCACCTTCGACGAGTGGAAGAAGAAAGTGATGGAGGTGGAGAAGGAGAAAAGTAAGAAAGCACATACATGACACACGCAGTCTCACTCACACACACACACACACACACTGTCCCAGACACACGCGTGTCTCATTAATATAATGTTGAAATGGCCGGTGACCGTGAAGAGAGGAAGGCTGTGCGCTACAGTGACTCTACACAAAGACCCCTGCTGACGACACTCACCCCCCCACACACTCACCCCCCCCCCCGAGCCTTTTCCATCCAGCACTCCCTCTCTCCCTCTCTCTCTCTATTCACAGAAGCACTCACTCTCTCTCCCTCTCTCTCTCTATTCACAGAAGCACTCACTCTCTCTCCCTCTCTCTCTCTAGTCACAGAAGCACGTACATGAGTGTTGCGTAAACTCCCAGCCTGCTTTCAGGCTCTTTTTCCATCGTCATTCATGGAGCACTCCTGCCCAGGACACACACGCACACAATCGCTCGCACGCAAAGAAACAGCCCATAAAGAGCAGTGCAGGGCTGGTATTGGGTGGGTTGTCCGTCTTCCTTCATCTTCAATGATCTACTTGATCCAGATACCCAGGGACCAATCAGGATCCATTTCTGGTGGATCTCCTTGGACAGTTAGGTGGAGATGGTCGGGGATAGCTCTGGTCACATATTAATGAATGCTCTCATTTCAAAAACAGTTTGTTCCCACAGTCATGTGCTGTAGCTGGAGAGAGTGTACTTTGTTAGTGAGAGGGTGTGTGTGTGTGTGTTGGCGGGTTCATTGATGTGGGAGTGTGTGTTGGGCGTGTAAGTGCTTGTGCTGATGTGTGTGTGTGGTGTGTGTCAGTACCTGTACAGCTAACAGGTATGTGCGGCCTGGTTTGGCACCATAAAGACCCTAGACAGAACAGCTTATCTGTGGTGTTTATATACAGCACACACTGTACAGTCCTCAGCTCCCACCACATGTACATGTTTAGCATGGACTCTGACTTGTACTGTGGACAGCTTTTGCTCTTGGTCCCCCCTCTACCCCCCTCCCCTCCCCCTCCAAAAGGAGCCAGTCAATATTTGTAACACACATACGTGCACTCACACACACACATACAGTGTAAGATGTCTTGCTACGGCCTCCTGTCCTATTATTCTGGGATGTCGTATTTCCATGACGGCGACAGCTGCTGAGCCCCGTGTGTGTGTGTGTGTGTGTGTGCGCTGCAGGTGAGTCACTGCACACCTCCACCCATGGCAGCCCTCGCCCGGTGAAGAAGGTCCAGAAGAACTTCAAGAACAACTACGCGTCTGTCGAGTGTGGAGCCAAGATCCTGTCAGCCAACACCGAGGCCAAGGTTGCTCTCTCTCTCACACACACACACACAGACACGCACACACAGACACACACACACAGACACGCACACACAGACACGCACACGCAGAGACGCACACGCAGAGACGCACAGAATACACAGACAGATTTCCTTCAATCTTGACTTGCAGCACGAGCTACTTGTCATGTCGCTGGAGCAGATGGATGAAGCGATTCTGTCATCTGCCAATCCATCACTGCTTATCTTGTTGTCTCCCCCTCCTCCCCTCTCAGAGCACGTCCTCCATCCTCATGGAGAACATGGACCTGTACATGCTCAACCCCTGCAGCAACAAAATCTGGTTAGTCACCACACACACACACCACGCACGCTCTGCTGTAACATGTTGCTGATGAACACAGAGCTGTCACTCGCCTGGGGGAACGTTGTGCAAAAAGCTTCATAGATTAACGCTGACTCACTGTCAAACTGTTCATGCTCCTCACACTCTCCCCCCCCCCCCTCTCTCTCTCTCTCTCTCTCTCTCTCCCCCCTCTCTCTCTCTCTCTCTCTAGGTTTGTGATAGAGCTCTGTGAGCCCATCCAGGTGAAGCAGCTGGACATCGCTAACTTTGAGCTCTTCTCCTCCACACCTAAAGACTTCCTGGTCTCCATCAGTGACAGGTACACACACACACACACACACACACACACACACACAGTCCGTGTGGAGCTCCCTGTCTCACCCCCTCCCTCTCTCTCAGGTACCCCACCAACAAGTGGGTGAAGCTGGGCACCTTCCACGCCCGTGACGAGCGGACTGTCCAGAGCTTCCCATTGGACGAACAGCTCTACGCCAAATACATCAAGGTGGCTGTCCTTTCATGTTCCTTCCACATTAACTCTCACACACACCACTGACAATCTACGCATTGTATTAGGGTCAGAGAACTTCCTTGTGACTGCACAGTTTTGCCATCGATATCATGGACTGACCACCCCGGGAGAGAATTTTCGGTCCTCACTATGATAGTAAAACAAGCCTGTGTGTGTGCTGGAGGGCTGGAATACAGCAGGAAGCTGAAGATGGCACCATATTATGAAGAGGTTGTTTGATGGAGGTTTCTGAAGAGGCTGCTTATCTCTGCTGTGTCTCTCTCTCTCTCCTCACCATCTCCCTGTCTGCCCTCGCTTCAACTGTTTGCTTTCAATGTCTGTGTTGAACGGCAGGAACCCGTTGATGTGGTAAAAACGTGGCGTTTATTGTGTGTGATGCCGTTAATTCAAATAGTTTGGAAAGTCATTAGACGGGCTGAGCCCGTGGTGTGGGAGACCTGTTATGTCTTGTCTCTCTGATGTCTCGTGTCTCTCCACCTCACGTGTGTCTGTGTCTCTCTGCTGCTGTCTCTACGCTGCTGTGTAGTCTCTCCTAGAGCAAGCCTTCTGTGTGGGAAGACCGCGTTGTGTGTGTGTGTTGTGTGTGTTTCGTTCCGAAAAGAAGAAAAAAGAAACTGAAAAACTGTCAACAAATGCTTCACCTGCTTGTGGCATGAATCAATCTTTTTTTATTATTACTGATTTCTCTCTCTCTCTGTGTTTTCTCTCTCTGCCCTTCCTCTTGCATCAGATGTTCATCAAGTACATAAAGGTTAGCACCCTTCTCTCCTAGAGGTTTACAACTCTGTATTGCACTATAGTGGGGAGCTTTGGTGGCAGTGTACAGTCCCAGTAAATGCATGACAGCCATTGGAGCGTTGTAAAACATGTCCACTCACTCAGAGGACACTGAAAGCTTGGCATCGTGACTGTTAATTCACTTGGTTTACCTGTTGATTTAGTGAGTATTGTTAATTCACTAAAAGTGTTGACTTCCTGAATGACTGTTGGGCTGAAGATGTTGACAGAACTGGATTGGTCATTGTTCTGGCTGTGTGTGGGTGTGTTTACTTTGTGTGGGTGGGTGTGTGTGCGTTAACTGGGTGTGTGTGTGTGTGTGTGTGTGCGTTAACCATGTGTGTGTGTTCCCTCTTGAACAGGTGGAACTTCTCTCACACTTTGGATCAGAACACTTCTGTCCCCTCAGTCTCATAAGGTGAGGAAACACACACACACACACACCCACACACACACACACACACACACACACACACACATATACACACCCCCCCCCACACACACACACACACACCCCACACACACACACACACACACACATACACACCCCACACACACACACACACACACACACACACATACACACCCCCCCCACACACACACACACACACACACACACACACATACACACCCCCCACACACACACACACACACACACACACACACACACACTCTCAACCCAACTCCTCCAGGCGTTCTGAGTGGTGGTTTTCGGTCTAGCTATGCCATAGTGTGTGCAGCTCCAGATAGCTTTCTCCAGACTGTTATCCACAGAGCCTGAGACTGAAGAAGCCTTTCAAAAGTGACAAGCTCCACGTGGTGCTGGCCAAGAGGAATGGGCCTGAGGGGGGGAGTAGAGTATGACCCTGTCTTCATCTGTGAGAGGCTCCAGTATACAGCACCCTCCGAGGTGTGTGTGTGTGTGTGTGTGTGTGTGTGTGTGTGTGTGTGTGTGAGAGAGCAGGAAGAGCTGAATGCTGGGGTGTTCCTCTGGGCTCCTCAGCAGTGGTCTTCACAAGACACGGCAGGACAGACATCTTGTCTAACCACCAACAACATCGCTCTTTATCCACCCAGCCAACGTCTCCCCTCACACGCTTCTGGGCTTCGTTAGAGCATGAGGACATTTGGCTCCAGTCACCCCCTCCAGCGGTGCCTATGTGTATCTGAGAGAATCCAAAACATTGTCTGTACCGTCGTGGTGTATAGGGAGTCAGGTGGTTGAACGGTAGGGAGTCGTGCTAGTAATCTGAAGTTTGTCAGTTCGATTCCCGGCCGTGTAAAATGACGTTGTGTCCTTGGGCAAGGCACTTCACCCTGCTTGCCTCGGGGGGAATGTCCCTGTTACTGTAAGTCGCTCTGGATAAGAGCGTCTGCTAAATGACTAAATGTAAATGTAAAATGTATACTGTACCAGTGTGCACATGATCTGTATTCTAGTCCTTGTGGGGTCTCCCAGGATAGCTGGGATGCGCTGGGGGGGTGCACATACTGCACAGGGTTTCCAGGAAGTGTGTGTTGTTTTGGCTCATGTCCAGCTCTGCTTGGGAAGCAGGCTGACTCTCTTCTCTCTTCACAAAAACAGGCTCTGCCCGCCCCTGCTGCCTCAGGGTGCACCTCTCGCTTCCTCTTTCTTCTTCTTGTCTTTCTTGCTCTCTTTCTTTTGTTTTCTTTCTCTAAGCCTTGTAAATAAGTGTCCATATCCCTCTCAGTGGCTGGGCGGGGGTTGCAGCATAACCAGTCTTGCTGGATGTCTTCTAGACCGTTCTGCGCGCGGAGGATTACCTTGAGTGCACCTGCTCGCACAGCCTGGTTCTTCCCCAGACATTCTCCCTCCACCTGACACACACACACACACACACAGACACACACACAGACACACACAGACACACACAGACACACACAGACACACACAGACACACACAGACACACACACAGACACACACACAGACACACACACAGACACACACACAGACACACACACAGACACACACACAGACACACACAGACACACACACAGACACACACACAGACACACACACAGACACACACACAGACACACACACAGACACACACAGCTGCCAGGGGTGGGGGGCTGTAAAGGGTTGCTGTAAAACAGAACCTTTCATATCAACGTTCTAGAAATGGGTCAAAGTTCAGAGCTGGTGTACCTGTTAATCCGAGCAGATGGATGACAGATCTTCAGAGCGTAGAGGTCGTCCTGGTGGTGAACTTGGGGCCTGAACACGGCCATGTTTGGTTAAGATAGTATAGAGAACACTATAGAACGCAATGTAAGCGCCTTCTTGGTTTGCCTACCAGGTCAAAGTGCGGCGTGTGTGTGTGTGTGTGTACGTACAAAGTTGAAGACTGGAAATAAGTGTTTAACTGTGTGTGTGTGTCCAGGGTGTTTGGCACCAGCATGGTGGAGGAGTATGAGGAGATTGCAGACTCCCAGTACCCGTCAGAGAGGCTGGAGTACCTGGACGAAGACTATGGTGAGAGGGGCTCGTGATGGGGCTCGTGAGGGGGGCTCCTGTGTGCTGGACTGGGTTCTTACTGAAGCCTCGACTCTTAACACTCTCTCCCCCCTCCTGTCCCCCCCCTGCCCCCCACAGACTACCCCCCAGGGTACCAGCACTCAGAGGACAAGTCCCCTAAGAATCTACTGGGCTCTGCTACAAGTACGTACACACACACACACACACACACACACTATATCTCTCGCACAAACACACACATCTTCATACACACACCGTTAATAGCTGTGTTTATTTCCAACATGGCTAGAAAGATCTAGAATGAGCACATGTGTTCGTACATTTCTTGGAAAGGCTTGGGACCCTTTTCCTGGAAAGCAGAAAGTGCTGAATGTTCCCTCAGTTTTTGTATTCCCACTTGGTGACTTGTGTACACACACACACACACACCGATATAAATGCACAAACCCACACACTCACTAAGCCTACAAACTATACTGGGGTTCACCAGTTACTGACGCATAGTATTTTCACTGTGCATACTGGGCTCTCTGTGACACACACACACACACGCACGCACGCACGCACGCACGCACACACACACACTGGAGCCCCTCTGTCTGAAAGGCTGGGGTTCTGCCAAGGCACAGGCTTGCAGTTTGATTGGTTAGAAAACCCTTACCCCCCCACCCCCTTCACACACACACACACACACACTGGGCTAGTTAGGAGAGGAAGGTCTGGTGAGGAAAGAGGAGGAGAGGTGAAAGCAGCATGAGGCCTGTGGGCTGGTGTGGGACTGTTGCATTGAAACCAATTAAACGTGTGCGTGTGTGTGTGTGCGTGTGTGTGTGTGTGTGTGTGTGTGTTGTACTCCCCTACAGATGCCATCATCAACATGGTCAACAACATAGCTGCCAATGTGCTGGGAGCCAAACCTGAGCTGGAGGGGGGGGCCCCAATAGAAGGTACTGACCCCCTTACTGCACTTCCCTCTCCCTTGCCTCACATTCCTCCTCTCTCCTCCCTCCTCTCTTCTCCTCTCCAGCATTCCTGGCAGTGTGGGTTTCCATTCTGGTAGAAATACCAGAGGTTCATGACAAGGAAGCTGGTTCAGTCCTACAAAATTAGCAGTTTACCGAGAGTTTACTGGGGAGAAAATACACTTGTGTAAACTTTAGCTTGGTGCTGCTGGCCCTTCGAAGTTTATACAAGGGTGCTCTTTACCATGGTCTTTCCTCTCTCTCGCTCTCTCTCTCTCTAAATATATCTCTCTCACCCCCACAAACTGACTCACCCTAAACTAGCCCAAACTCCATCTCAGATCTGGGAATATAACCTCTCACCCTTCCAGAGGAACCCAACAAACACCCCTAACCGGCTGATCCAGTCAGAGCAGGCTTCCAGCTCAGATGATCCAATCAGAGCAGACTTCCAGCTCAGATGATCCAATCAGAGCAGACTTCCAGCTCAGATGATCCAATCAGAGCAGACTTCCAGCTCAGCCACGCTGCCTCTGTGTAGCAGTCATGTGACAGTACGAGCTGAGGCCTGTCCTTTGGCACACTGCTGCCTTCAGCACTGCTAGTTTTAGTTCCGCTTCAGCGTTAAAGGGAAATTCTCGCCCCCCCCCCCCCTTCCCTCCCCCCACCTCCTTGTTGCCCTGTTTGTCTTGTTGGGTCTGGATTCCACTCTTCTGCTCCATCTTGTTTCGATTGTGTGGTTCTGAAAACTGGGTCAGAGCTCTTTTTATACAGTGTGTGTTTGTGAAACCTGTGTGTGTGTGTGTGTGTGCATGCGCATGGTGGCTTAGTTTAAGTGCCAGATGTTTATTTCAATGCTGGCAGGAGGTCGTTGGTAGATTCGGAGCAGAACAACGGCTGTCAGTGTCTGATCTGATGGGCTGGGGGGCTTTAGGGGGGCTTTAGGGGGGCTGGGGGGCAGTGAAGGGGGGCTGGGGGGCTTTAGGGGGGCTGGGGGGCAGTGAAGGGGGGTCTGTGAAGCAACGCTCTCCCCTGTCCTCAATTACCCCCCCCCCCCCCCACCTCCGTCAGGAAATTGCATCCTCTCTACCTTGCCTAAACCCCCTGGTGGTGGTGGGGGTTGATTGGACAGCTGGCTGCTCTGAGCTGAGGCTGTTTACACTTAAAGCAGACAGCAGTCCAGCTACCACATAGACGGAAGTACAGCTCTCAGTTCCCTTTTCAGTGTCGCTCTCTCTCTCTTTCACTCTGTCTGTCTCTCTGACTGTCTCTCTCTTTCACTCTGTCTCTCTCTCTTTCACTCTCTGTCTGTCTCTCTCTCTGTCTCTCTCTCTCTCCTTCACTCTGTCTCTCTGTCTCTCCTTTTCTCTGTCTTTCTGTCTCTCCTTTTCTCTGTCTCTCTGTCTCTCTCTCTGTCTCTCTCTCTCTCTTATTCTCACCATCTCTTGATCCCTCCTAGCCAACGCATCGACAGAAGCCCAGAATGAGACAGGGGAGAGGGCTGAGGTGCAGCTCACCTCCACCCTCACCTCCACCCTCACCAGCAGCTCTGCAGAGTAAGTCGTTCATCTCACTCACTCTCAACTAGGGAAGGACGTCACACTTGTCTCGTCCTGCACACACACATATATATATACGTGCACTCTCTCTCTCTCTCTCTCTCTCTCACACACACACACACACACACACACACACACACACACACACACAGACAGTTAAAGTCTCTCTCTCTAAATGTCTCTTCCCCCGTGCCCCCCCCCCACAGACCTGAGGCTGATGTGACGGAGCCCCCCGCCCCCCAGGAGGACCCAGAGCCCCCCTCCTCCTCCTCCACCTCCCCCACGCCTCCCCCCTCCTCCCCCGACCCCTCCGAGGACAGAAAGATCGTCACCCTGGTGGTGGAAGAGGAGGAGCCCAGGCAGTCCACCGTCACCTTGATGGAGGAGGAAGAGGAGGAGGAGGAGGAGGAGGAGAGGAGGAAGGTGAGGAGTCGCGAGGCGTGGCAGAGGGAGAGCCGGCTGTACTGTCCCCTCTCCTCCGTGCCGTCCTTGTCCTCCGTGTCGTGCGTGGCCACCCTGACTGAGCTTCTGCAGCGCCGCTGCTCCGCCCGCCTCGCCCGGGAGCGCCAGCCGCCACGCCCCCGCCGCCACGCACCCGCCGACCCCCCCAGACACGCCCCCTCCGACTCGCAGACCCCCGCCCCCTCGCTCGCACCTGCCCCCGCTGTCCCCGCCCCCACTCCCACCCAGGAGCGCCCCTCCCTCACGGAGCAGGTGTCCGATCTGGACGCGGCCCCAGAGGGCACGCCCCCCTCCGAGGGTCCCTCCCCCCCCACGCACTCCTCCACCCTCCCCCCGGACGCGGAGACCATCGAGACCCCCATCATGCTGGAGCCCAGCCGCACCTCTACCATCCCCCCCCACAGCTTCTCCCAAGCCTCCCTCAGCCGGCCCACCCCCACCCAGGAGGAGACCCCCCTGCCCGCCGTCAAAGACCTGGCTCTGGACCTGCCCCCCCCTCCGGTCCTCCAGGGTGTCTCGGTCCCCGAGACCCAGCAGGCCAGCAGTGCCACTCTGACCCCCAGCCCCAGCACCCCGCTCCTGGCCCCCGCCTCCGAGACAGCCTCCCCCCACCTGGAGCTCCCCCTGCCCCCCCTGAAGGAGCAGCCCATCCAGCCCCTCCCCACGGCAACCAGGCCCGCGGAAGTCCCCCCCCCCACAGAGCTGCCCCCAGCCCCCCCCCAGCCCGACACAGCCTCTGACTCTACCAGACCTGGGGGGGAGGGTGGGGACAAACAGAACCAGGGCCCAGTGGAGCAGGTGGACGCTCTTACCCAGGCCTCGGATCCCCATCGTGGGGTGGAGGAGTCCGTGGAGGACCTCCTGCTGGGTGGAGGGAACGGGAACACCCACCGGACGGCCACGGACTTCTATGCCGAGCTGCAGAGCGCCGGGGAGTACGTGGGGGGGGGAGGGGGGAACGGGGGCCCGAACGGGGGGGCGGTCCATGGCTCCAGCCAGAAGGAAAGTGTCTTCATGAGGCTGAACAACAGGATCAAGGCCCTGGAGATGAACATGAGCCTGTCCAGCAGGTATCTGGAGGAGCTCAGCCAGAGGTGAGGAGAACTCCCGGGGTCAGAGGTCATCTGACCTGGACGGGAGCCTGGCTGTCCTGACCTCTGCTATCTACAGCATCAGTCACATCGCACTGATCGTGTTCATTTACTCAGCTGTGATCGCTTGTGTGTGTGTTCATCAGGTACCGTAAGCAGATGGAGGAGATGCAGAGAGCGTTCAACAAGACCATCATCAAACTGCAGAACACCTCGCGCATCGCTGAAGAGCAGGTGGGTCCTCCTGGCTGCAGGTCAGACGTCCTGGCTGCAGGTCAGACGTCCCGGCTGCAGGTCAGACGTCCCGGCTGCAGGTCAGCCGTCCCGGCTGCAGGTCAGACGTCCCGGCTGCAGGTCAGACGTCCCGGCTGCAGGTCAGCCGTCCCGGCTGCAGGTCAGCCGTCCCGGCTGCAGGTCTGCCGTCCCGGCTGCAGGTCTGCCGTCCCGGCTGCAGGTCTGCCGTCCCGGCTGCAGGTCTGCCGTCCCGGCTGCAGGTCTGCCGTCCTGGCTGCAGGTCAGACGTCCTGGCTGCAGGTCAGCCCTCTGACGGTGGGTAATGATGCCTGTGGTCGTCTGTTCCTCCCCCAGGACCAGAGGCAGACTGAGTCCATCCAGATGCTGCAGAGCCAGCTGGAGAACGTCACCACACTCATGCTGAACCTCACCGTCTCGGTCGTCCAGTTACAGAGAGAGGTACGACACACACACACACACACACACCTCAACTCTACTACCTCCAGGTGAAGTGTGTGCCGTTATTCCTAAACGTGTGTGTGTGTGCGCAGGTGTCGGAGCGGCAGATCTACCTGGTGGTGTGTCTGTGTCTGGCTCTGTGTCTGGGGCTGTTCCTGTGTCTGCAGTGCTGCAGGAGCCCCGCCCCCAGCCCACACACCTCCTCTACAGCCCTGCCCAAGAGCACCCACTACCCCAGCCCCAAGAGGTACACACACACACACACACACACACATTTGCTCTCACAATCACACAACCACACTCACACACTGTCACAAACACATACTCATGCACAAGTCTTCTACTAAGGCACACATTCACTCACACACACACACACACACACACACATTTGCTCTCACAATCACACAACCACACTCACACACTGTCACAAACACATACTCATGCACAGGTCTTCTACTAAGGCACACATTCACTCACACACACACACACACAGAGGATTGTGTGATGGATCCACGTTGTTCTGCTCGTACGGTTCTTCCGTGATGGTACACGGCCGTCTGATGTTTCCCTTCATCCAGTGTGCTGCCTTTGTGTCTCAAATAGAACGCGGGCTCACTTCTGCGTTGTTTAGTGACTCCCTGCACATCCTGTCAGCCTCTGGGCTTCTTACCCCTCTGCGTGTGTGTGTGTCTCAGGTGTTTCTCCTCCTATGATGACATGAGTCTGAAGCGCAGGGTGTCCTGTCCTCTCGTCCGCTCCAAGTCCTTCCAGATGACCTCCACAGAAGGTAGGAGGGGCACCCCCCTCTTCTCTCCTCCCCTCTCCTCCTCGCCCCCTCCCCACACACACACTGTCTCTCCCCTCTCCTGTTCTGTCTCCATAGTCGCTCTTCCCCGGTAGCAGTTGGACAGACCAGCCCCTCCTGGCCAAACCAGACCACACTACACCTCTGCAATCACACGTTATCTCTCTCTCTCTGTTTCTGTCTCTTTCTCTCGCTTTCTGTCTCTCCCTTTCTTTGTCAGTCACATTCAGTCTCTGTCTGTGTCTGTCTGTCTCTGTCATTCTGTCTTTCTCTGTTTTTCTGTCTGTCTCTCTCTCTCTCTCTCTCTCTCTCTCTCTCGCTCTCTCTCTCGCTCGCTCTCGCTCTCTCTCGCTCTCTCTCTCTCTGTATACATGACCAGCCTCTGTCCAGCTCTATCACTCAGGCAGCCATGAAACGTAGATCTCCCCCTCCCTCTTGTTTTTCTCTCTCCCTCCGCCGTGTGTGCGCGAGAGTGTGTGTGTGTGCGCGTGCGTGTGTATGCGCACTCGCCAGCCTGTCATTCCCAGCTTGCCTCCATACTCAGAGAGAACAGACAAAAGGAGTAGACCTCAGTGCTTTGGGCTGGCTCCAGTGTTAGAACGTTGCAAGTAGTAAAACCCCAGCTGCTTCTCCTCGTTCAGAACAACTGAGCGCACAGCAGCGCGCTTTACTTGTCTGTGTTTTAAACCAGGACGGTTTGGCAAAGAGTTAGTCCTACTACTTGCAAGGTTGTGTCATGCTTGTGTACATGTATGTGTTCCTGTTTTCCCCCATTCCATCATTAACCTGCCCCCTCTCTCCCCTGTTCAGTAGGTCCCGATGACTTGTACATTGTAGAACCTCTAAGGTTTACTCCAGAGAAAAAGGTACAGTTTCCATTCTCACCGCTGCTGTTGGCCCCTGGCGGCCATCTTAGCTGCTGCGTTTGTGCTGACGGGCTCTAGGACCCGGGGGCTGCGTCTCAGCAGTTAGACGACGGCTTCCTTCCCTCGATTCTTCTCCCCGCTAGAACCAGCGGTTTGTCTTTGTGGCATGAGAGCGACTTAGCGGGGATACCTTAATATTGAGACCTTAGCAGGACACGCGAGGGAAGGAGACAAGGAAAGGAAGCTGTGAAGCAACGTTGAGACTCAGCCCAGTGGGTCGTCTTACTAGAGGGGTCCTGTTAACCACCGTCTACCTGGGGCTGTGTTCAGCAGCCTGGAGGGGCAGGCCGGAGGCAGGCAGGGGCAGGGCAGGCAGCTACACAGGCCTGCTCTGCCCCAGGAGTCCTCCTGGTAGACAGGCTAATCAGAGGTCTTACCTTGAACATTCTCCTCCTCCATCAACCTCCTGCCCTGCTTTACCCGGTGTGTGTCCCCTCCACCTTAGCCTTGACCACCAAAACAGAGAGCCTCAATCAACTCTCAAAGTACTGGATATCAGTTGATAATATATGGAACTGTCCAGATTGGACAGTTATGGTACAGTGGTTCTGTGATCTTTTTGTTGACAGGGAGGTGGTTAACAGGATCAGTGGGTATTTCTATACATCTCTGTGATTGGCTGCGTGTGGCGTGCTAACCCCTCCCTCTCTTCCTCTCCTCCTATCAGAAGAAGCGTTGTAAAACACGGGCGGCAGAGCGGCCCGACTTCCTGAAGGCCCCCGACTCTCCGTCCCCGCTCGCCAACGGGGCGCCCAAGTGCAACGGCTTCCACGCCGCCCTGCCTCCTCCTCCCCCCCCCCCTCCTCCCCCTCCCCCCCTCCCCTCCTCTGTGGAGGAGGTGTCCTTCTCCTCCTACTCCTCCCGGGACTACCCCTGGGAGAGCAGCAGCTCCTCCACTCACTCTGAGGAGTCCTACACCGGCCGCCTCCACCCTCCCTTCTTCCCCCCCATCTCCCACGGCCTCTACAACGGACACCCCCCGCCCCCGCCTCTCCCCCCGCCCCTGCCCCTCCCCCCCTCCAAGTCCCGGCAGGAGAAGCGCTCTGTGAAGCGCCGGCGGTCGCGGCAGGCCGAGCTGCAGTTCCCCTCCGTGCAGCCGGGGGGCGGCGTGGAGTCTCTGCCCACGCTGCAGCAGCTGATGAAGGGAAACAAGGAGATCAGTGTGGGGACCATAGGAGTGACAGCGGTCACTGGAAACGTGTGAAATACACACACACACACACCTGCATATGAATATACACATTTATTTGATTTTAGATGCACACAAAGCGATTTTTTTATTTTATTTTTACTACAAAGTTCAGACTCACTTTGATGTATACTCACTTGACCACACACACACACGTGCTGACTCATCGTGGGCAGAATGGAAGGGTGTGGGCTGGCCACATCTCCTATCAGTAACTAGGCCCACAGGGGGAGCTCAGACGCCATGGCAACAGTTGCCCGGCATCAGCCGCCCCTCCTCAGACATTACCCCCCCACCAATCAGAAACCTCTCTGCGGTCATGTGCCTTTTTATATGTTCTAGAGCTTTTACCTGTTACAGAAACAGAAACTCGAAGGATTGTGTTTTTTTCTTTTAGAAGTGACAAAGACAATATGGTGGGATGTAAAGTCAGGAGGACAAAAGACGTGTGACATACGAGTGAGCTGTTTTTCTACTGGACAAGCACATTGCTCAGATCAGAGTTTGGCGTCAGCAGGCCACATCCGACTCCGGTGCCCAGAGAGGAGAGGTGCTAGCGGGGCAGAGCTTCCACTCCAGTCCCCTGCCTCTCCTCGGGCCTCCGGAGGTACGAAGCTGCTCCTACGAATGAAATGAATCGTACTGAGAGAACTGTGCAGCACGACAAGCAACTTTTCTAACCCCTCCACCCCTCCCTCTCGTTCTCCACCTGTCCTACACATTCACATTCTGTCCATTTGGATGTTCAGAGCTAACACTCCCACAGTCGTTTGTATGGGACCAGGGTGTCAACACTTAACACCCTCATCTCTCTGTCCACCACCTCCTACCCAGACAACACAGCTGAATGAAGACGCACTCTAAAAGGTGTTTGTGTGTGTGTGTGTGTGTGTGTATGAGACACCCACATCCCTCCACCTCTAGCGCAGTAACAGGAGAAGGAGTCTGTCAGTCCTGACAATGGTTTACTGGGTGTGGTTTAATGATCCTCTCATCATCCTCTCACACATCACTCCTACCTTCACGTGTAGTTAGGGCTGGGCCCAAACCACACACACAGCCACACACACACACACACACAGCCACACACACAAGAAAAGGGATTGTTTACTGTAAAGGCTGTAGTCACATGGGTGCACGGTGCAGCTCTGCTGCGTTCGTTCTGTTTTGCACATCCTGTATAGGAGCTGGGCGGGGAGCCGGCGGCTGTTAGTCGTCGTCGTCGTAGCGATCGGTTTGGTGTGAAGACGTTAGTGCGTTTTGGTTTGAGCACTCTCTTTCACACACACACTCGTACACGCACACATACACACACTCATACTCGTACCCACACTCATACTCACACACACACACAACCCTGGTAGACGGCGTTCCCAGGGTGGGCCGGAGGCGTAGCTTGGCCTCCCTGTTCTGAGGGAGACGAGCGCCCAGGGACCTGGTCTCTCTGCTGTCTCTCCAGGGAAGTGGTCCCTCTGCCGTCTCTCCCCTGTTCTCCTGCGGAAGGCGCTAGGGGGCCGGTTTTATTTATCTATTTATTTATTTAAATACTTCCCCAGTTGTGTTCTGCAGGTTAAACTGGTCTCTTGCCCCCGTAGCGCCCCCCTCCTTCTGCTCGCGAGCCCCCAGGGTATGCACACACACACACACACACACACACACACACACACGGTCTCAGATCATGGGTAGGACAGGTGCACACCTCGGTACGGACATATGGGAGGGTCTTCACAGGCTCAGTCCAGCTGGACCGCCTGTTCTGTGGAGCCTCTGTTTGCCTGGCCTCTACTGTCTGCCCGGCCTCTACTGCGGCCCCTCTAGCCTCGCTCGGCTTCGCACAGGCGGCCCCCAAGGACGACTGTATTCCTCAGAGTAGAACTGTACGTTACGTTTGATGACTGAATTTTGGTGACGACCTTACCGGGCGGATATGTGACACCAGTCAGACTGTATAATCGAGCTCTCACTGGGTCAGACTGGAGGACTGGAAACGCTGTTTTTGTTGTTTTGGGACAGAATAATTGTACGATAAGGGAGCAGGTGGAGTTTGAGTGGGCTGTGTGTGTGTGTGTGTGTGTGTTTGTGTTTGTCTCTTCTTGGTATTGATTTGCACATAACAGATCTGAAGGTTAAAAATCGAACGATTATAATTATGACTTTTTTTTAAGTTGCAGATGTGAATCTTCGTGTTCTTGATATTCAGAAGTGAAAAGGAAATCAGGGATACGTATGTTGTGTATGTGTGTGTGCGTGCGTGAAGGTGTGTGTGTGTGCTCTGACAGGCTGTGTTCATGACTGGGTAGGAGAGTGTTGTTCTGAGAGAAGGGGAGCAAGAACTCTGTAACATGACATCACACTCCTTCCTTGGCTCTGATTACCTCTGCATACTAACCCCCTTCCCTCCCCCCGCACCCCTCCACCCCCCTGCCCGCCCCCCACCCCCTCACATCTCTCACTATGACCTGGCCTGGCCAGCAGGAATCTATGATAGAGAACTGTTTTTACTCCAACTCTTTTAACTAACCACTGCTGCTCCAGCTAGCAGACACACCTAACCCTCATCGGACCACATCTGTTCTTCTTACTAGTTCTTCTCTCTCGTCTTCTCTACTTTTCTCTCTTCTATTGTCCATTGAGTCGTGTCATCATTTTTGTTCAATCGTTTTTTACTGTAAGCATGCTGGGTGAAGCACGAGGAGGGGCGGAGGGCTGATAAAGGGAACGTTCGGAACGTTTGGAGTTTGGAACGCGCCATTCTAATGTGATTTTACGTGTTCCACGGACCCAGCGAATCAAACCCCTCTTTTTGTATGATTTTTTTTTTTTTTTTTTTGCGTATAAATACATTCTTGTATATGAGTGCTTGTGGTTGCGTGTGCATGCGAGAGTTTTTCTATGTCCTCTCTGTCTGTGTGGAAGGAGAAAGACTACTTTTGATTAATCTGCGTATCCTGTGAGACAGTGGTTCACGAGAAGGCCTCGCGAGCCCTCCTAGGAGCCCAGTGTGCACTTTGTATAACTCCTCAAGCCTTTTGTTTTAATTTTTCTATACTACCTTGTACGTCAAGTGCTTTCTTTATAAGCTTCTCTTGCGCTCTCCTGTTTCTATCTTTGTCTCTATCTCTCTTTCTCTCACTCTCTCTCTCTCTGAGTACTCAGAGAAAAGAGCTGCACAGTATTTATGAGCGGGAGTGAGTGTAACTACGAAAATGTAGTGCCATTAGAAACTGTGAATTTCTAAATAAAACATTTTGTCGTCTTTCATTTGTCTCCCGTCTCCTCAAATTACTTCAAATTAGCTATTTCTGAACACGTTCTGTGTCGCTCAGATTGATGAATATGAAACAGCAGTACATCGAGTCCCAGTCAAATGAATAATTGAAATGTTTATTTTACACTTTTGTTTTTGCTACTTTTACAGTAGCTGTCAGTTGACATGATAGCCGGATAGCAAAACAGGCACTTTACAGTCCCTATTGATGCAGCTAGACTAGAGTTTCAGATGTGTCCTGGTGGGTTTTAAAGGATAGCCTGGATTTAATCCCTGAAGATCAACACTCCTCGTCCGTACTCACTGACCACATTTACTGGCCTGGCGGAGTATCCTGCAGTTGTGTCAGCGAGATTTCTGCTATTATGTGTCTGTCAGGCTACATTACATGCAGCGCTCTGGACGGGGAATGTGGAGATTGGGTTCACAGCGGGCACGGGAATCTAATGGCTTGGGCTACACAGGCCCTTTGATGGAAGAAGAAAAGGTCTAAATTGTCTAACGGTCGACAATGCCACCGGGTGGCCGGTCCAGTAGTTCTATGTAAGTGGTCTTACAACCGGAAATGCAAATTGATTTGTTTCATGTGCAAAGCAGTTTGTGATTGTTGTTACGAAGAATGAAAAAATGGACATATCAAAAAAATTCTAACAAGGTTCGAAAAAAAGTTTCTAAAGGTCTAAAAAATATTTTTGAAAAAAAGTTTTGACAAAGTTTCCCAATTATGTGAGGTCTAGTTACCAGCGTGACACTAAAACAAGTAGAAGTAATGATTAGTCTTTTTAAACGAGTATCTGTACTTATGAAGGATGCCATCTTTCTGATTAAGCCACGGTCTGTTCTCACGCCAACCACATGGGTGCGCTAGAGGGAATCCACTAGCGGAAACGCCTTGGCTTCTGTTGATCGAAACAACATGGCGGATGAATTGGATGTTGTTGATATTGAGGGTGATGAATATGATGCCAGTGTGGGGTAAGAACCTTGCAATGTCTTATAAATATACTAAGAAAAATATACTAACAATTGAAACTCGCAAGATGTACAACAGCATTGTACAGTAGTAGATAACGCTAAGCTATACAGGCTAGCAAGCGTAGCTAGCAAAATTAGCTAGCACTGGCAGACTCGAAGAACTACGACAACTGATACCGCATAGTAATTTAATAATGATAGCTATTTTGGTACAAAAGTCTGTTGCTTATGTGAAATATTGCTTATGTAACATGTATCTTCCTTCTAAGTGTACTTCTGAACGGTTGTTTTGTCTTGTAGCACTAGTGATGACATGGTCGTTGTCACGCCCACACTAGCACTGCGTACACAGTATGTACTCTATCGGCTTAAAGTGTTTGGCTTTATGTTAAATGTTGAGGTCTCATTTCCGTTTTAGAACCTTGGAAGGAGACGGACTTCTTCAAAACCAGTTTCTGGAGTCAGCTTGGAAGACCAGCACTGGAATCCTGGTAACTTGGCCCGGGCAGTCAAATTATACTTGTTAACTTTTCAACTGATTTAGTGGATTGCTAATATCAATATGTTCCTGTGTCTTCTCCAGCCATGGGAACTAGACAGCACCATCACTGCTGAGAACAGAGAAGTCATAGAGAACATGTTACTCGAAGAACAGTATCCCTCCCATACACATACTACCATGATCAGGCCAAAACATGTTTAAATGTAATTAGAAAATACTATTTGTATATCAGTCTGTCTCCCTTTAAGATGTCTAGTACTGTCCTTAACCATAACTTCAGGTATTATCTGACTGGAAAGGAAATGCCGAAGAATGTTTGGCCAAATAACTCAACCTCCAAGCCCAAAGTGAAGAAGTGAGTTCTGCCTCCGTCGACTCGGGCTAAGTCTGCTGTGGTCATCTCCTATCCAGGTTCCCTCGGTAACCACTGCTGTGTTCTTCTCCAGGTCTCCAGCCAAGCTGTCTGCCCCCGGCTCCTCCAGTCGCTGGTCTCAACAGGAGAAGGAGCTCTTTGAGATAGGCCTGGTAAGCTTTCATCCACCCCAGCCCAGACCACTGCTGTGTGCTGGCTAGCCAGACACTGTAGCTAGGTAGACCAGCTAGGTAGACCACTACTCCAGCCAGAATGTAGCTGGATAGACCCACTCCTGTGCCGTCCTCAGGAAGGTGTTAAGCTGTGTCTCTGCTCTGTGTGGTCCAGACTCAGTTTGGTCGCAGGTGGACGAAGATCTCCAAGCTGTTAGGTAGCAGGACAGTCCTCCAGGTGAAGAGCTACGCACGTCAGTACTTCAAGCAAAAGGTACAGCTGCCCTCCCTTTCCACCCCTCCCCTTCTCTCCCTCCTCTTGTCACCCTCCTTTCTCCCTCTCTTCTTCTCTTCTCTTACAATCTGGGTCTGTCCTCATTGTTCTCTCCAGGCTTATCAGATTTGTCCATCTCCTCCGGTTTCTGCCTGCAGGATAAATCCGAGCCCAGCTCTGCAGCGCCCCCCTCGGGTGAGGAGGTCCAGGGCCGAGCCCCTGAGTCCAGCTCCAGCCACGCGGCCGCGCTGGCCAACGCCGTGCGCATCGAGAGGCTGTCTGACGACGAGGAGCAGGAGGTGGACATCACAGACGACCTGAGCGACGAGGGAGGGGGCGGGGGCGTCCTGGCTGGGGAGCCCCCCCACGGAGAGGTCCCTCGCACGGAGCCAGAGCAGGGAGAGACCAGTCTGGGAGAGAACGTCCAAGGAGGGGACACACAGGACCAGTCCAGCCACAACCCTCCATCCCCTCTCGGTCAGAGACCCAGGCCCCCCTGTCCCAGTCCCGTGCCCTGCCCAGAGCAGGCTGCCGTTCCTGGGCAGGCTGAGGTTCCCTCATCGCCCTTCAGTGACCTCCAGGCTGGGGAGGAGGGGGAACCTCACCAGAGCCAGCCAGAGAGCCCTGAAGAAGAATGTCACGGAGACAGCAACCATGCAGGTAATCCATACCTGGGGGACATCTGGAGCTGGTGTCCATCCACACTCCCTCT
The DNA here is from genome assembly GCF_038355195.1 of Osmerus mordax. Lineage (NCBI taxonomy): Eukaryota > Metazoa > Chordata > Actinopteri > Osmeriformes > Osmeridae > Osmerus > Osmerus mordax. The sequence continues at coordinate 2,299,238 of NC_090075.1, forward strand.
GTTCATGTTCTCCTGTGTTAAAACAACAGATATGATCTTTAGCGGGCCCGGACAGCCTGTGCCGAATACATCATGTCCTGATGAAAGATGTCTGTCTCTGAACGAATCACAGAGGAAGGGGAGGATCAGGAAGAGGAAGAGGAAGAGGAGGAGCTGAAGGCCCCAGAACAGGAAGTCCAGTTGGACGCAGAGGCCATCGCTGAGGAGGAGAAGCAGGCTTTCCCAGAGTTCTTTGAGGGACGTCCATCCAAGACGCCAGAGAGATACCTGAAGATCAGAAACTACATTCTGGACCAATGGTAAACATACACACACACACACGTACTCCTGGACTTGTGGTAAACCAGGGGGTAACGAGTGTGTGTGTGTGACAGGGTAAGGAGTAAGCCCAGGTACCTGAACAAGACGTCGGTGCGTCCAGGCCTAAAGAACTGTGGAGATGTCAACTGTATTGGCAGGATCCACACCTACCTCGAGCTGATAGGAGCCATCAACTTCAACTGTGGTAACTAGGACTGGCCAGAGCCATGGAACATACACATACATGTTAAAGCTTTACAGAAGCTTACAGACATCAGCACCTCAACATCAGTCTCTTATAGTCCTGCTTCATGGTCTCCTCTTCCCTCTCTCCTGACTGATCTGGTCCCTCTGTCGCCCCCTGCAGAGCAGGCGGTGTATAACCGGCCCAGGGTGGTGGACCGAGCCAGGCCCAGAGAGGGCAGGGATGCCCTGGACTCCTACCAGCTGGCCCAGAGACTGCAGAGCATGGTGAGCTCTGCCCCCTGACCTCTCACCCCTGACCTAGAACATGACTTTATCGCTGGTTGCTGATTAGGTGTGTGTGTGTGTGTTTCTAGCGGACCAGGAAGAGGCGTGTGAGGGATCTGTGGGGGAACTGGTGTGATCCTAAAGATCTGGAGGGACAGACGTACGAGGTACATCTCACACACACACACACTCTTCTGTAGATGTGGCGGTGTATTGATCCCGTGGTGCCCCCCTCCCCTCAGCACCTGAGTGCGGAGGAGCTGCGGAGGAGGGAGGAGGAGCTGAGCAGGCAGCCCCGCCCCTCCAAGGTCCCCAGGCTCCGAGGGTGAGCACCACACACACACACACACACACACACGTGGTCCACGAAGGAAGGACATTAACCACACTAAGAACACAGCTACACTGACCCCTTCTCTCGCTCCTCCTCTCTCACTCCCTCTCCTTTCACTCCCTCTCCTTTCACCCTCCCTCCCTCCCTCTCCCTCTCCCCCTCCCTCCCTCCCTCCCTCTCCCCCTCCCTCCCTCCCTCCCTCCTCAGGTTTGATCCCTTCCAGCTGATTCCGTGCCGGGCATTCGGAGAGGACAGACAGGTGAGCCGATCAGTTAGTCACATGTAACCCTGCTGCTGCCTCTAACCTGATGCTGCCTCTAACCTGATGCTGCCTCTGACCTGATGCTGCCTCTGACCTGCTGCTGCCTCTGACCTGCTACTGCCTCTAATCTCCCTGTATCTCTGTTTTCCAGGAGCCCTTCCAAGTGATTGTTTGTGCAGAGGCCCTCCTTATTATGGATATGGTAGGTTTACACACACTCTCTCACACACACACTGTGATGGCTGTTCCATGATTGAGATTACTGACCAGCCGGGTGTGTGTGTTTCCCAGCATGCTCATGTGTCCAGGTGTGAGGTCATCGGGTTACTGGGAGGAGCTTACAACGAGGAAGACAAAGTCCTGCAGGTGAGGAAGAGGAGGAGGAGGATGAAGATGATGATGAAAAAGAGAAAGTAAAAGTGTTTGTACACGAGTGACGTGTCTCGTGTGTGTGTGCAGATCTTTGCAGCTGAGCCGTGTAACAGCGTGAGCACAGGGCTGCAGTGTGAGATGGACCCCCTGTCCCAGACTCAGGCCTGTGAGCAGCTGTCTGCCCTGGGACACAGTGTGGTGGGCTGGTACCACTCTCACCCCACCTTCCACCCCAACCCCTCCCTCAGGGACATCCACACCCAGGACCAGTTCCAGGTACCCCCCCCCCCCCCCACACACACACACACACACACACCCAGGACCAGTTCCAGGTACCCCCCCCACACACACACACACACACACACCCAGGACCAGTTCCAGGTACCCCCCCCCCACACACACACACACCCAGGACCAGTTCCAGGTACCCCCCCCCCCCACACACACACACACACACAGACCTTTAGTCAGAGAGGCCATGAACACACACAAACACACACTTATGCATCCACACCCTGTGTGTGTGTTGACATGTGTCTCTTCTGCAGAGTTATTTCTCTCGTGGTGGAGCCCCCTTCATAGGGATGATAGTGAGCCCCTACGACCCCGCCAACACCTCTCCCCACTCCCACACCACCTGCCTGGTGGTCAGCACGCATCAGGGCCACGCTGGGCCTCAGAGTGAGTTACACACTCACACACACACACACACCTGTACCCGTGGGCGTTCAGATGGAGTGTGGTTTCTGAGTGTGTCGTCTCTTGTGTCTCTGTTCCGTCAGAGCTCCCCTACAGGTTCGACTTCCTGTCCTCACAGGAAGTCCCCGACTGGGGTCAGATGACCAGGAGGGCCCAGTGGATCGTCCAGAAATACGCACACACACACGGGTGAGCGCTGGCCCCACACACACACACACGTTTGGAGCAGTGTTGTGTTCTTGTTTGTGAGCTGGCTGTGTGTCTGTGTTGAACAGGAGAGTTCACATGAGCAGGATGTTCAGGAGAGACTCTCACCTCACCTGCCTGGAGAAGGTAAGACCAGACACACCAGCCCTCTGGAGGAGAAACATCTCCTCTCTACCCTGGGTCTTCACCCCCATCTCTCTCTCTGCCTCTTTTTCACTCTGTCTCGCTCCCTCAATCCAGATGTTGTCTTCTCTCGCCCGGTACCTGGAGCCCCTGGCAGACGGGGAGGGAGACCCCTTCCTCACCCACGTCCAGACCCTCTTCCAGTCTCAGTTTGCCGTCGAGCTCCCGATCAACCAGGACGAAGGGAGAACCTCCAGTTCCCCAGAAGAGCCTGCTGACACAGACAGTTTCCCCTTCTCTGAGCCAGGGGGTGGAGGTGGGGCGGAGACCACGGAGGTCCAGGATGTGGAGCCAGACTGGGACCCCGAGTCACCCCCCCTCCCAGACGACACACAGCCCCCCAGTCCCTTCCAGTTGAACCTAGGATCTGTACTTCTCACAGGCCACGACTATCTACTCTAATCTTCCTACGATTGTATTCTGTGTATATACTTTTTAAGACTGGTTACCGTTGGACTGTTAAATTACTGCAAAGTCATACTATATGCATGAGCAACAAGTTTTAAACTAATCTTTAGATAGTATGTGTTATCTGTTGACAGTGTTTCATGGTGTGTAAGATTATGTTCTACTTACATCGACAGAACCAGATCTGGACTTAGTATAAGTATAAACTAATAAAACAAAGACGACTTTAACGAGTTTACCACCTTTGTTATTCAACATAATTCTATGAATTGCGATGTTTGACGACAGGAGACTGCTAAAGCGACCTGTAGCGACTGTTTGGGACATTATTCAGACTGTTGACAAAAGATGAAAGCACGAAAGACTGTAGATGAAAGCAGAGCAGAGTACAGTAGAGTCCTCATGAAGTACTCATCAATGATGCAAACTTTTGTTTAGAAACTTTAATACATTTTTCTTTCAACCTTTCAAAACCTTTTTTGTGTTACAAAATTAATTCAAATTGAAGTACAAAAAACACAATATTACTTCTATTACAGATACTAAGTTATTCAAGTAAACATTATTAATGAAACAACCATGCTGAAACTAATATGTGCTATAGAAAAGTTACCATTAACAGTTATTCCAGCTAATATATAACTAATATATAATATATAACTAATATATATAACCACATACTACTGACAAGATTTAGACCTTGGAATCATTTTCGGAGACCTTTACTTTTGAATGCTATGAAAGAAAATGTGTATTTTATGTATTTTTGAATTAGGAAAAGTCGTGGGTCACAACGACCCGGAGGCAGCGTGAGGGTTCCTCCTACTGGTAACTGGTGATATAACATCATATATCACGTGATATCGACTGTAAAGCCCGCCTACCGAGAAAACTGATTGGTCTCTCTTAGGTTAGTTAACACAATCAGGACGCGCGCTGTGTCACTCGCTCACCACGTATGTCACTCGCTTTCTCACTTTCTCCAGTGCCCGGGTTAGCTACCAGAAATGTAAAAAAAAAAAAGTCGATTGCCGGGATATTGTTTGGAATTTGCGGGCGTCACGTAGCCGCTATTAAAATGCGGGAGACTCACGGAACTTCCGGGGAACTTCCAGTGTCAACATAGTGACAGCGTTTGAATAACTTACAACGGCCATGGAGTTACTCTGCGTTCGTCTCATAACCAGGAGAAATCCTATTCTTTCTCTACCTACCTACGTGAAACGGCACTTCCGGGGTCCCTACCGACAGACCGAACTTACTGTCAAGAGTCCTCTCTTGTCATCAATAGAACTATCCGGTAAAAGCTGCAGGACAACAGACAGCGTCCGTGACCTTGTCTGCCAGCTACCGCGGTGCCAGCCTCGTCCGTCGCTCCTTATCAGTACAAGGACGGGTCTATTACCAGCGAAGACCCCCGTAACTACTCTACCGGCCCACGGTAGTGTCTCTCTGCCACGGCACTTCCATACCTCTAGCCCCCTCCGCGCTATCCCAGCACCGCTCTTATGGCTGATCCTCAAACCGCTGCAGAAGATCCTGGCTATAATAGTGGGGAGGTAAGACCCAGGTGGCAGTACTAGTACAGTAGTAGGCTAGAACAAACTTTAGTCTCTAAATTTGAGCTGAAAAGTCAGCCTATAGCCCTGTGACAGGCTCAACCAGGGTAGTACATTTAGTCATTTACATTTAGTCATTTAGCAGACGCTCTTATCCAGAGCGACTTACAGTTAGTTAGTACCAGCGACAGTGCGGAAGGAACTTCTGGCAAATTAGCCATTTTATATACGAAATACTACCAAGGGATCTTAATAATATACAAATATAAATATTTGTAAAAATGATTTATTACTTTTATTAGCATGTTTTTTTGCATACAGTACTAGTAAAGTATGAATAAAAACAAATAATATGATATAACAGGACGTGTGTCAGTCATGAGCCAGTCACGTTGCCATGGGTTACGGTAGCACACCTGTGTGGTTTATTGTCATCCCTTGCTGCAGGAACATCAGGAAGTGGTGGGCGGATCTCCCACCCAATCGGAGGCAGCTCTTCTGGGAGGGGGCGTGGCGGCGCCGCTGGCAGCTGGTAGCCGGGACGACGGTTGCCGTGGCAATCCTGGCTGTCATCCTCCTGACCCACCTGGATGAGTCGCCGGTGACAGGCCGGACACGTATCCTGATGGTGACCCGGGAGGACTACATGGAGCTGGCAGCCATCACGGCTGACGGGGTGAGAGGGGGGGTGACCTGGGGGAGGGGGGGAGAGACACTGGGGTTGAGGAGGCAGGGTTGAAAGGTCATTAGAGAAGAGCATGTTGCATTCCAAGGGGGTAAAAGAGTGTTTATAATGTTGATTGGGGAGCCATCTGTCACTCTCTCTGCATGTGTGTGTGTGTGTGTGCGTGTGTGTGTGTGTCTCTGCGTGTCTGTGTGTGTGTGTGTGTGTGTGTCTCAGTACATGGAGCAGTACAGAGATGTGCTGGTCCCGGAGCAGGACTCCCGTCACCAGGCGGTGCAGATGATGGTCCAGCACCTGGCCCTCAGGAACAGAGACATCCCCCAGGTGTCCTCTGTGTCCTGGAGGGTCCACGTGGTGGACGACCCCGCCGTCAACGCCTTTGTGCTGCCGGTCAGTCTCTCCTGTGTGTGTGTGTGCGGTCAGTCTCTCCTGTGTGTGTGTGTGCGGTTAGTAGGGTTGCAAAATTATGCTAGGTAATGACAAACATTTTTGGGAAAGTTCACTTTCTACATGAATTAGTTCAATTCATAGTTCACAAATTTTAAAATGAACTAGTTCAGTTCATAGTTTGTAATTCAACATTTTTAACTAAGTTCACAGCTCCAAAAACTACGCAATTCGGCGCTCTCACACTTGCCAGGCATAGGGCTGAAACGTTCAGACACACTGATGACAAAGACGTTCAAAAACAACAGAACGTTTTATGTTTAGGTTTATGTTTCTGGCAGATAATAGGTGCGTTCGACTTCATTCAGCGCCGGCGTCGTCTGCAGCCGCCTGCTGCCCTGCTGACTTGAAGCAGCCAATGGCATTCTCAGATTCAAGGCAGCCGGCTGCAGCCGGCTGTCGGCGCCGCCAGCGCTGCATGAAGTCGAACACACCTATTGTTCCCAACCAGCTGCATTCAGGGTCCAGCTGAGCTAGGCGTGCATAGTCTCGTTCTCAACTACATTGAAGTTCCCTGTTATATGCTTTTGCAAAAAACTTTGGCACATTTTTTTTTTTCAAAATTCCCGAGCCAAAATTCCCGTGGAAATTTACCGGAAAACTTCCGCCCCTTTGCAACCCTAGCGGTTAGTCTCTTCTGAATGTCGGTGTGTGCGGTTAGTCTCTCCTGTGTGTGAGTGTGTGTGCGGTTAGTCTCTCCTGTGTGTGTGTGTCCAAGAGAGAGACACGTAGACATCATCTGTGTATACTAGTCTCTTAACTGTCACCGATGTAGAGATAGAATATGCAAGTGTTTTAACTGTGTGTGTGTGTGTGTGTGTGCAGAACGGAGAGGTGTTCATGTTTACAGGGATGCTGGAGGCGATATCAGACGTGCACCAGCTCGCCATCATCCTGGGACACGAGATGGCACATGCCCTAATAGAACACGCTGTAAGTGTGTGTGTGTGTGTGTCTCTGCCTGCTTGTGTGTGTTTGCAGAACATCGTAAAGCGGTTCTTTATACGATTTGACTGTCGAATCTGGGAAATGGTCAAACGAGTTTTAGGCCTTTTAATGCTCCAAATAGGCACTTTTAAAACAATCACATTTACTTTTAAAACTGTTTATATCCCTCTGGGCTCCGTGACCCTCCCAACATCACTCTGCTATCCCTGCATAAGCTTGTTAGGCGTATAATAAAGTTTTAGTATTCGAGACGCAGGAGGTCCTTAGAGAAGATGCTGGTATCTAATTAGAAGAAGAAAATGGCAGTCGATAGATACTACATCTCCCAGAAGCTCCGGGGGGTTGTATTCCCAGTCTCTGCCATGTTAACGTTTGCTTTCAGATTGGTGAGGACAATCGATAGTCTGTCTGTTTTCACTGCTTCACTTGGCTTTCTCCTCTCTTCTCACCCACCTTTTTCTCTCTTTCTCTCACTTTTTCACCTTCTTTCTCTCTCCCCCCTCCTCCACTCTCTCTCTCGCTCTCTCTCTCGCTCGCTCGCTCTCTCTCTCTCTCTCTCTCCCTCTCTCTCTCTCTCCCCCTCCCCTAGGCAGAGGAGGCCAGTGTGTCCCATATTTTGGACTTCCTGTTTGTCCTCCTGCTGACGGCCATCTGGGCCATATGTCCCAAAGACAGCCTGGCAGTGCTGGGCCAGTGGATACAGGATCAGCTGAAGAAGGTGAAACCTACACACACACACACACACCTACACACACACACACATACACACACACACACACACACACACACACATGTAGACATTCCCACATGCACCATGCCATACATGTCATTACTGAAGTAAATGTATAACTACCCCCCCTTCTCTTTCTCTCTCTCTCTCTCTCTCTCTCTCTCTCCCTCCTCCTCTTCCTCCCTCCTCCTCCTCCTCTCCCTCCATACCTCCCTCCCCTCCCTCCCTTCCTCCTCCTCCCCTCCCTCCCTCTCTCCCTCCTCCTCGTCCTCTCCCTCCATACATCCCCTTCCTCAGATCCTGTTTAGTCGTCCGTACAGCAGGAAGTTGGAGACCGAGGCAGATGAGGTTGGACTGCATCTGGCTGCCAAGGTGCTGACCACTAGATGGCACTGTTGTCATGTCGACAAAGCCTCTTCTCTGGAAGTCTAGCATCTAGCAAAACTAGCATCTTTGCACATCTACATTTCTAAAGACAAAGTTACCGATTTAACCCTGTGCCCCCTAATATCTGCCCCCCTGTCCTGTGCCCCCTGTCCTGTCTCCCCTGTATTGTCCCCCCCTGTCCTGTGCCCCCTGTCCTGTGCCCCCTGTCCTGTGCCCCCTGTCCCCTATGCCCCCTGTCCTGTGCCCCTTGTCCTGTGCCCCCTGTCCTGTGCCCCCTGCCCTGTGCCCCCTGTTTTCCCCTGTCCTGTGCCCCCTGTCCTGTACCCCCCTGTCCTGTGCCCCCTGTCCTGTGCCCCTTGTCCTGTGCCCCCTGCCCTGTGCCCCCTGTTTTCCCCTGTCCTGTGCCCCCTGTCCTGTACCCCCCTGTCCTGTGCCCCCTGTCCTGTGCCCCTTGTCCTGTGCCCCCTGCCCTGTACCCCCCTGTGCTGTGCCCCCTGTGCTGTGCCCCCTGTGCTGTGCCCCCTGTGCTGTGCCCCTGTGTGCAGGCGTGTGCAGACGTGCGTGCAGGGCCGGTGCTCTGGCAGCAGATGGAGCTGCGAGGAGGAGCAGCCGTCCCAGAGTGGCTCTCCACACACCCCTCACACAGCAGCCGAGCCACACACATCAACAGCCTGGTCCCGCAGGTACACACACACACACACACACATCAACAGCCTGGTCCCGCAGGTACACACACACACACACACAACAGCCTGGTCCCGCAGGTACACACACACACACACACACATCAACAGCCTGGTCCCGCAGGTACACACACACACACACACACACACACACACACAACAGCCTGGTCCCGCAGGTACACACACACACACACACATCAACAGCCTGGTCCCGCAGGTACACACACACACGCACACAACAGCCTGGTCCCGCAGGTACACACACACACACACACACACACACACACAAGAGAGGAGTGGGGAGGAAACAAAAGGAGATAAGAGGTGTGGGGCGTGGCTGGGCGGGGCGTGGCTGGGCGGGGCATGGCTGGGGACAGAAAGGGGCGGGGCCTGGAAGAGGGGCGGGTCTGGCGGGCGTGGGCAGGGGGGGTAGCCACCCACTCGTTAACACAGCTTCCTCTATTATAGATGGAGCATTAGCCTCCATCACTGGAGATGGATGACCTCATTAGACCTACTGCATGGTCATGCCATCACACACACACACACCCCTTACACACACACCCCTTACACACACACGCACACTAAATCATTCACACACGCACACACACTCACTCATACACACATTCAGACACACACGTAGGCAGGTTATCTTATATAAGGGGTCATACAGTTCGTGTGCTGGTTTTTAGAGGTAGATGGATGCAACATGCTGCTTTGTGTCATTAGCAGCCAGCTATCTTTAGTGAGCTTTTAGACTCACAAGTGTGTGTGGAGGAGTGAGGAGTCACACGCACTACCGTGTGTGTGTGGACAGGTCTATGTGACATGCAGTAGTGTGTTTAACCTTGAGTGTGAGTGCTGCTGTGCTGCACTCTCTCCGTTTTCTGCTCTCAGCAGCGGGAGGACAGATGTCCACACCACTAATTGTCCATCAGGTGCCTGTGTTGACTTCATGCATGCATATTCTAGAGAGTGACGTGTGTGTGTGTGTGTGTGTGTGTGCGCAGTATCCTCCTGTTGAATCCCTACGTGGGACATTGACCTCCATAGGCAGTCATACTGCACAAGCAAAGTGTTGATCAACTCTCCCTCCCTCCCTCCCTCCCTCCCTCCCTCCCTCCCTCCCTCCCTCCCTCCCTCCCTCCCTCCCTCCCTCCCTCCCTCCCTCCCTCCCTCCCTCCCTCCCTCCCTCCCTCCCTCCCTCTCTCTCCAGGCTCTAGAGGTGAGGGCGAGCTGTACCTGTCCTCCTCTGCCCTCTGCTGACCCCCGGGTCGTCTTCTCTGAGAGCGTCAGAGCGCTTCTGGGAAACGCCAAGGAGCCCCTCCCCCCTCAGGCTGCCTCCTCAGAGCGACGGAGGTCCCCCGCCGCACACGCTCTCTCCGGGGGGATGGCCCTCCTAGCCCCCACACAACCAGGACTGCTGGCTCCAGCCCCAGAAACCACCGTGATCCTAGCCCCAGCCCCAGCCCTAACCCTACTTCCAGCTCCAGCCCCAGAAACCACCGTGATCCTAGCCCCAGCCCCAGCCCTAACCCCAGACAGACCACCCCCTGTGTGACGGTACGTGTGTGTGTGTGTGTAGCTGGTGTGAACTGGCTAAAGTCACTCCTCACGTATGTATCCAGACTACATGGCTTCACGTTGGCGTAGCTGGGCGTGGCCGCGGCGTGGTCGTGTGGGCGAGTGCGAGCTCATGTGACTGTCCGAGTGGCCAATCAATGAGCAGGGCCAGTTGTTCGATGGTGACACAGGTGGACAATCACTGTAGACCTATTTGGGTGTTTAAGATGTTGGAGACAGTGGGCCATCAGAACACTGTGACGCTGTGTGGGCGGGAGCGGCCTTCTGATCTCACCTGATTCAGAAATAACATTTAAAAAGTTAGGGACTGTTGACAAAGCATGAACTGTAGAGACCAGAATATTTTTGTATCAACCACAGAAGGAAATGTCAACCAAAAGTCAGGTGTTTCCTACTAGAAACCAAATCAACCTGCTTCGTTTGGGACGACCACAAAATAAACAGGACGAAGAAAAAGAAATCTGTTGTCATTGTTGGTTACCTTGGTGATAGGTTAGTAGAAAAGGCTCCAACATGTTGTGTAGCAGGAGTGTGTGTGTGTCTCAGGAGACAGAGGGAACTCATTAGCCTGTGTGAGATTGCGTAAGAACATCAAGCTGCTCCCTGTCCCTCCATGCTCCTCCAACCAATTATCCACTCGGAGAGGAAGAAGGAGGGGAAGAGGAGGATGAAGAGATGGATGGAGATGGATGCAGGCGCTTGTCACCTGCGGCATGAAAGGAGAATGTGCATCAGGGGTCTAGATTCTCCATGATAACACACTCATGGGATTTCACCTGATAAGACTGTTGGAGGGGTACCTGATAAGACTGTTGGAGGGGTTTGGCATTCAAGTGGACGCGCACACACACACACTCTCACACACACACACACACACACACACACACAGAGATGAAGAGACTCTGTCTGTTATGCTGTGTACACCACCCCACTCATTCCCTCTCAGGGTGACCTTGGAGAGATACCAGACACTCACAAACAAATGGCTCATCATCCCAGAATGCATTGTGACGCCTCTCTTCTCTAGATTGAGAGGCTGGACGAGCAGGGGGGGGGGGCTTGGCACCAACCATCATCTCCACCCAGGGCTCTCCTCACAAGCAGGCACACACACACACACACACACACACCAACCATCATCTCCACCCAGGGCTCTCCTCTCAAGCAGGCACACACACACACCAACCATCATCTCCACCCAGGGCTCTCCTCACAGCTGTGCCCCACGCATTTACACCTCCGGGAGATCGAACATGAGTACAAAACAGATGACACTCACTCTCTCTCACACACACACACACACACACACACACACACACACACACACACACACACACACACACACACACAGAAGCATCAGTTGTAATTGTGGCAAACGCGCACTCGCGTCAAAGATAATTGTGACTAGCACAGAACAATGCTGCAACACAGTAGGCCATGTCAGGGGAAATTAGGGAAAGCAAGAGAGAGAAAGAGAGGGAGGTTGAAGGAATGGGATTTCTGTGGAGAGCAGAGAGAAGAGGAGGAAGGGGATGAAGGGATGAGGATAGGTAGAGTAGGAGGAGAAGACGAATAACAAGGGAGAGAGAGAGAGAGAAAGAGAGAGAGCTGTCTACTGAAAAGTGGAATCTCCTTCTTGTGGTGGAAGGCTGTGGTATAGTCACCCGCCCACCAGCCAAATCACAACAGCACACACTGAGACCCCCCACCGACACACAGCAGGTACACACACACATACACGCTACGCTGGGCTCTAGATGCTACTTCCACAACAGAAACACAAGCTTAGAGAATTGGGGATTGAGAAGAAGAATCAGACATATGCTGTGTAGGAGTCCCACAGTGCAGTCTGGTTCACCTTTGACCTTTCTCTGCAACAGCCTGAGAATGGCACACACACACACACACACACACATGCTCAAGACCAGCTGTCTGCGCCACGGACAATGAATTTTTGTGGAGGGAAACAGGGCCGTGTTGTGGAAAAAGTGTCGTCCTGGAGAATTAGTTATGCAGAAGGCATGTGGGTATCTGATATGAATATTTTACTGGTTTTAATCACTGACATTGCCTGAGTGGAACAACATCTGGTTTGTTACCTGGCCAATTAAAGATGCTCTTCCCCCCGTCTCACACACACATCAAAGCCTGTTTGTGGTCCCAGTCACAACATAAACAAAAAGAAACCATTCAGCAATACCCATGCCACTCAGTTGTAACAAGACAAATTGTTGAAATACAATAGAGCGGTGTTTCTTTGTACATGTCCTTGGTATCTAACCCCCTCCGTGTGTGTGTGTGTGTGTGTGGGGGGGGGTGGGTGTGTGTGTGTGTGTGGGTGGGGGGGGGTGTGTGTGTGTGTGGGGGGTGTATCTGTGTATTTTGCTGGCGGTATAATCTCCACTCTAATGGTTCATCATGTCTCCTCGCTATCACCATCTTCATCTCCATGAGCCTGTACACGGTGTGTGTGTGTGTATGTGTATATGTGTGTGTGTGTGTCCTCTTCATCTGCCTGCTGCTGGAGGTTTTTAAGCGTTCTGATGCTATTAGAGATTAGGATGTTAACACAGGCTCTCGTCTGACTGTATCGATCGGCCCTCTCACAGGAGAATCACATTAAGGCTAACCGCGTTAGCGACGAGGGCCGCTAGCAGCCCTCCCACAGACGGAGCTGGCTGGAATTAGAATATGATGAACATCTCAGTCAGTCTGGAGAGAGAGAGAGGGAGGGAGGGAGAGAGAGGGAGAGAGAGAGAGAGAGGACATGAAAGAGGGAGAGGGTGCGAAATAGAATGTGAAACCAGACAGCCATGCTGTCCATCAATGTGAGACATGTGCAGTGAGGCATGACTGACCTGGCCGTACCCCCCCCCCCCCTACCCTGACGCCTGCACCCCCCCCCCCCCCCCCCCCCCCTGTCTAACAGGCCTGTGGGCAGGTGGAGGTAGGACACTGCATGTGTTCCCCACAATGACGCCCGCAGCTTTTAACAAACAACCCAGATCTCCATCCCCTCGTCCTCTCCACCTCCCCATCCCTCCATCATCTCCTCTCCAACCCTCCGCAATCCCACTGTTACACCTGCCTGTTCTTCCATCCGTTGCCATGGTTTCCATTATGCTTTCTGCCTGCTCTAGTTTGAAGGACAAAGCGCTGATGGGAGTCGTTGTGTGAGAGAGAGAGAGAGATTCTCCTTGGTGTGTGTTGTGTGTGTGTATGCAACATAGACGCCCTATTTTCACCTCATCTCACCTATTATTTCCTGTTATCCTCCTTCTCTCTGTAACCACCCACCCACCCATCCCTCTCTCTCCTTCTCCCTTCCTGTCTCTCTCCTATCTCTCTCTCTCTCTCTCTCTCTCCTATCTCTCCATCTCTCTCTGTTCTTCGATCTGGATCACCAGGGGTCCAGGTTTCAGAGCTGTCCTGAGTGCAGCAGACAGTCATGTCCATGTGAACACTCTGCTATGCGTCAAACATTTAGCTTCAGCGTGTCTCAGCTTTGACCGGATCAATAAAGCAGTTCTCCTCTCCTACAGTAGGACCCTGTAGGAGAGGGTCAGCTGACCCAGTAGGAGAGGGTCAGCTGACCCTGTAGGAGAGGGTCAGCTGACCCTGTAGGAGAGGGTTGTGTCAGCAGAGATCCCAGAGGAGTGCAAAGGGAGAGAAGGGGAGATTAGGAGAGAGGAAGAGACAAGAGGAGAAAGAGAGAAGCTTAAACACAATCCCTCTCTGCGCTTAAACACAATCCCCTCTCTGCCACATGCACCCTCTCACCCCCTCTCTCTCTCTCTCTCTCTCTCTCTCTCTCTCTCTCCTCTCTCTCTCTCCTCTCTCTCTCTCTCTCTCTCTCTCTCTCTCTCTCTCTCTCTCTCTCTCTCTCTCTCTCTCTCATCCCCCTCACTCCATTTGTAGTTAGATTATCTCTCTGCTTGCCCCCCTTCTGTCTCCCTCTCTCTCCCTCTCTCTCTCTCTCTCCCCTCCCTCCCTCCCTCCCTCCCTCCCTCCCTCCCTCCCTCCCTCCCTCCCTCCCTCCCTCCCTCCCTCCCTCCCTCCCTCCCTCCCTTTTTTATTGTACGGTTCTTAGTGGCTCCCTTAACTTTTAATAACAGCTTTTAATAACTGCACAGATCAGCCCCGGTCAGGGCTTCCATTTCAACATGGCTCAGCTTAATCTCACACTAAAATAGACTCCTCTCTCTCTCTCTCTCTCTCTCTCTCTCTCTCTCTCTCTCTCTCTCTCTGTCTCTCTCTCTCTCTCTCTCTCTCTCTCTCTCTCTCTCTCTCCCCTCCCCCCTCTTATTTCTTTTGATCCCTCTTCCCCTCTCTCTGTGTTGTCTGACCCCTGACTGTGTGTGAGTACTCAGTAGTATTCAGTATACAGTATGTTGGTGGGGTGTGTTTGTGTCAGTGAGTGTGTATATGTGTAAGTCAATCTGCCTGCATAAAGTCATATGTATACTTCATGGTGAAGAGTTGGTGTGTGGAGCGCTTCGATGTCCAGGTTCCAACACTCTCTACATCAGCTCACGAGCCTCAGCATGTCAATCAGTGATTCATCAGAATCAGGTGTGCTAGATTACTGTTGGAGACAGTGTGTGTGTGTGTGTGTGTGTGTGTGTTTGGCTTACACAACCGCTCCAGTTCTCAGCAAAGCAGGAGTTCCCCGTGTCGACATGGACAGCTTCCTGGAGGTTGGGGCCCACTCCCCTGCTCTCCTCCCAGCGCCATGCTCTCTCCCTGGGCCCAGCACCCACACCTCTCCCTCCCTGCCTGGACACACTAGCATGGAGACTGATCACTCAGCTGTGACACTGCATGGAGAGGTTAGCACACACACGCACACACACACACACACACACACACACACACACACACACACACACACATGCTTCCCCACACACACACACACACACACACAAAGAAACAATCACACATCAATGCATGCGAAACCCCCCTTCATTAATGCATGCATTGTGAGAGCGTGAGTGCGTGTGTGTGTGTGTGCGTGCGTCAGACTTTAGTTTCTGTGTCTTTGGCCTACTTAGGCGTGTTGGAAGCAGCACACTCAGCTCCTCTCCATCCTGTGGAAGCTGTTGAGACTGAATAATAACCCACACTGCTGGAATTACCTGCTGCTGGACAATGTGTCTGTGTGTGTCTGTGTGTGTCTGTGTGTGTCTGTGTGTGTCTGTGTGTGTGTGTGTGTGTGTGTGTGTGTGTCTGTGTGTGTGTGTGTGTGTGTGTCTGTGTGTGTCTGTGTGTGTCTCTGTGTGTGTCTGTGTGTGTCTGTGTGTGTCTGTGTGTGTCTGTGTGTGTGTGTGCCATTCAGACCCGGGTAATAACTACTATTATTCTAGGGCTTAGAGAACAGACACACTTTGCCTGTTATGTGAGTGTTGGTGTGTGTCTGTCTGTTTCTGTGTGCGTTTTAGTGTGTGTCTGGTGTGTGAGTGTGTGTGTGTGTTTGTGCGTACTGTTATTTCAGGCATTAAGGAGGACGACACTCACAGCCTTCTTCAGGAGGGAGAGGAGGAGGGCTGTTGTCTCCTTGGTTGGTGCACGGGGGGTTTGCGGGATGTGACTTTCCTTGATTTGCTAGTTCACTTCTGATGTCTCTGTCTACAGATGTGTGTGTGCGTGTGCATGCTTGTATATGTGTGTGTGATGGCACCCTGGTGGACGTAAGTGGCCCCATTAG
>NC_090075.1:2315400-2320400 GCF_038355195.1 Osmerus mordax
GAGAGGGAGGGAGAGAGAATGAGAGATGAGAGTGAGGGGGGATAGAGAGAGGGGGAAAGGGAGAGAGTTGAGAGAGGGAGGGATAGGGAAAGAGGATGGAAGAGAGGGAGAGAGAGGGAGAGAAATCACACCAGACTGATGCATTACTGATTACCCCATAGCAGGCCTCAGTGAACAGATTTTAATTTTGATTATCACTGACACACACTCACACACACGCACGCACACACACTCATGCATGTGCAATTGCGTCTCCGTCTGCATAGTGTTCTTAGTGGATAATGAAGGAAAAAATAACTAATCGGGATAGGCTGTGGGTTGTTTTCTGACATGATTGGCTGGTTACCCAGGTTCCAACCAATCAGCAGAAGGAGGGGGTGTATGACGTCCCAAAGCGACACCCAGTGAGTGAAGATGTTTGTGTTTGTTTATACCCTCCTCCTCCCGCCCCCGCCTCCCCCCCTCACCTCCCCCTCCCCCCCCCAGTGACTCAAACAAACCTCTCAGCTGACCCACTGGCTCACACACCTTGCTAACTCCCCCGACCACCACACACACACACACACACACACACACACACCCCTCTTCCTACACCTACAGGGTCCCAAGGCCCTCCACACCTCTCAGGAATTGAGCTTCTGCACGAGTAGGATCTGCTAAGAGGTTTACTGGTCCTAGTGCCCTATGTGTATGTGTGTGTGTGTAGCTGTTCTCTGGATGCTGGTCCCTTCCTGCCTCTGCTCTCTTCTTGTGGTGCTCAGTGTTCCATCTAGTGTGTGTGTGTGTGTGTGTGTGTGTGTGTGTGTGTGTGTGTGTGTGTGTGTGTGTGTGTGTGTGTGTGTTGCCGCTGGTTGGTTCGTTGTGAGGGCTGGGTTGGTAAAGCATGGCTGGCTGTGGTTTGCTGGTGCTGCATGACTGATCAGTGATTCTCTATGGATGTGCATGGCATGTATAGTGTAGTGTGTGTGTGTGTGTGTCTGTGTGAAGTATGGTAAGGGTGTGGTCACAGGAAAGTGTGTCGTGTGTGACCTTGACCACTGTCAGTAGGCTCCATAACTCAGCCTCTCTCTACCAGCCTGTAAAGATGGTAGTTTAAAGAGCTCCCTGGTTTAATCTGCTAATAACGCCGTCCTCATAACCCTGCCACGGTCCCTGTGCACCTGCTCAGGTACGTCGTGAGTGTGAGTGTGAGTGTGCGTGCGTCTCCAAACGTACCCTTGTGTTTCCGCCCACATTTCGAACCCTCGCAGGCTGGCGAGGTCATGTGACCAAGCTCTTACCCCCCAGCGGTGTCAGAGACACTTCCCGCCTCTTAGACCCCACTTACACACCATACACACTCATACACACACTGTGTGTGTGTGTGTGTGTGTCCATCTGTCGGACCTGGAGTTCTGTCAGGTCAGTCCAGCTGTTTCACTAAACACTCCACACACATTTACATTTAGTCATTTAGCAGACGCTCTTATCCAGAGCGACTTACAGTAAGTACAGGGACATTCCCCCCCCGAGGCAAGTAGGGTGAAGTACCTTGCCCAAGGACACAACGTCAGTTGGCAATGACCGGGAATCGAACTGGCAACCTTCGGATTACTAGCCGATTCCCTCACCGCTCAGCCACCTGACTCCCTTACACACCCATACACACTCATACACCCAGCTGTGTGTGTGTGTGTGTGTCCATCTGTCGGACTGGGAGTTCTGTCAGGTTCAGTCCAGCTGTTTCACTAAAGGCCGTTCCCCATGGTATACTGGCTTCAGACACACACACACACACATCCTCTGCCACTGTCAACATTCTACATCATAAAAGAAAGAATGATGGTCTTCGGGGTTCTTGGGTAGTTACATGTTTACAGCAGGTTAGATGAACTCCAGTGAAGTGTGCGAGGTTCTGGGTGTGTGTGCGAGGTTCTGGGTGGTGGACTAGCGTGTGTGGAGGGCACAGATCTTTGTCTGAGCCAATCTGTCTCTCTGTTTACACACACACACCCTCTTAACCAATAAGGAATCAATAAAACACACACACGCCCATTTCAATCTCCCAGTTCTTGACCCTGTGAAAGCCTAACACGGTGCGTTGAATCAACATGGGGTAGCCTGGGCATGTCCCCCGACACACACACACATACCTGCACACACACACACACCCATCTATTCACACGCACAGATACACACACACCTTCTCACACAAACGCATGCACATACACAGGTCAAGCCATATCTATCCTGCAGCTCACACTTTCACCCTGTGTTCTACTGCATAATAATGGTGTGTGTGTTTGCTCACGTGTGAGCATGTGTGTTCATGTGTGCGAGCGGGGGGGATCAGGAAGGTGGCTGTAATTAAACGGGCTACATTAAGTGTATGCAGAACACATGCGCATGGGTAATTACTGTTTCCCTGGAGACCGCTAATTGATAGGTGGTCATGGTGATGATGATAAAGGGACAAGCAGCGAGACTGGAGATAGATAGAGGGAGAGAGAGCGGGAGAGAGAGAGTGAGAGCGGGAGAGAGAGTGAGAGCAGGAGAGAGAGAGACAGAGGAGAGATAGAGAGAGAGAGACAGAGAGAGCGGGGGGAGAGAGAGAGAGAGAGAGCAGGAGAAAAGAGAGAGACCATTTCTCTCTCTTTTCATTCTCCGAAGCCAGATCAGATTTTCTTCTCTGGCCATTAATTCTCTCTCTCTCTCTCTCTCTCTCTCTCTCTCTCTCTCTCTCTCTCTCTCTCTCTCTCTCTCTCTCTCTCTCTCTCTCTCTCTCATCTCTCTCTCTCTCTCTCATCTCTCTCTCTCTCTCTCTCTCTCCCTCTCCTCTCTCTCTGTCTATCTCTCCCTCTCTCACTCTCTCTCTCTCTCTCTCTCTCTCTCTCTGGAGAGGTAGTTTAGTACACACAGCTGTGCTGGAGCTCCTCTCTGTAGACCGCGGGAAGCCTGCCTCTAAACCTTCTGGAACCTTCAGCTGGGGTCTCCATAGCCCAGGAGTTTTTCAGAGAGTGTGTGTGTGTGTGCCTCGCCTCATCCTCCTCACCCTGTGTGCGTGTCCGTGTGTGTGTGTGTGTGTGTGTGTGTGGAACTAACATGTGTGTTTCCATCCCACCCATCTTCCATGTGACCTGGGGTTGGTGGTACAGAATGGGCAAACAGAGACAGCAGACACAGCCCAGCAGACACAGCCCCAGCAGACACAGCCCCAGCAGACACAGCCCCAGCAGACACAGCCTGTGCTGCAGACACAGGCAGCAGTGGAGTATGATCTGATAGACTTAGACCTGTACACAGTCACACAGGTAAGAGCCCAGACCAGACAACGCTCTCCTGTCCGCTCCGATTTATGTCCTGTTAAGACACAACGTAGCTGGAGAGAGAGTCACAGGAGCTAGGAGCCCTATACTCCTGACCTGGATTGTAGCGTGCATCTCTATCTCTCTCTCTCTTCCTTTCTCTCTATCTCTCCTTCTCTATCTCTCTCTCACTCTCTTCCTTTCTCTCCTTCTCTCTCTCCCTCCTCTCTATCTCTCTCTCTCTCTTGCTCTTTCTTTCTCTCTCATAGGGCCCTCCGGGTTATCACATGTTTTTCCCTGCTTGTAGTACAAACGGTGCTGACCCGCCCGACCTCAGACCCATCCCCATCCATGATTAAAACACCGAACCTTACTCGGGACATGTTTCCATAGCAACAGGCTTACACGGGAGACCCTGTGTGAGGTCATGGGGGGGGGGAGGCAAAACGGGAAGAGGAGAGAGCGCTGAGAAAAGGAGAGAGGGATATATAGATGGAGGGAGGGATGGAGAGGGAGGGGGTGAGGGAAGGGAGGGGGTGAGTACAGAGCTCTCTATGGAGACCGTGCGAGCTGACGCAAAGGTCAGCGCTCCAGCGGAGAGGCGGAGAGAGGGGAGGACGTGAGGCAGAGCTGTGGTCACCTCGGGAAGAGAGCTCACTCATTACACAGTCTCCCCTGCAGTACGGGAGACTGTGTGCAGAATTGATAGTTAGCACTACAGTAGACCAGACAGACAGACAGACCAAATGAATGAAAAGCAAAAAAAAGTGTTGTTGCTCGCTCTCTATCTCTCTCCCTCTTTCTATCTCTCTGTCTCTGTCTCTCTCTCTCTCCCGCTCTCTCTTTCTCCCTCCTCTCTGTTCCCACTCTCTTGACGCCATCCTCACCGAGCTTTATCAGATACGATAGAATAAGAACTTCATGGTGGATCTGCGATCCAGGAGTTTAACCACAGCAGGAGAAACAGGCTTTTTCCAACAACCTTCATTATCTCCCGCAAAATTATTCACACCCCTGATTTATGCAAATCTCCTGACCGCGTGCTTAAAGCTCAAAATCTTTAAAAACTAAAAATAGGGTCTCCTTCAGTCACCAGGGGCTGAAGACATTATTAATGTAAGGAAAAGAGAGATATTGAAGAAAGGGGGAAATGTTGAAGAAAGAGAAAGATGTTTGAGAAAGGGAGAGGGATCTCGGGGAGGGAGAGTGAGTTGAAAGAGAGTGATATCAGAGGAGATTTAGATACCACTGCCTTGTCTCTTTAGCGGGCTTCCCAGAGCAAAGCGACTCCGGGAAGACCAGGGTTGTCCGACACAGTCCCACATCTCCTCAGATCTCCTTCCCAGTGGGAATGTCTGGAGTGTAGCCAGACTGAGAATCTTTCACCTGGAACGGGGAGACGGTCTCGTTCGATATCTGGGCTTGAATTTCAAACTTCTTCCCACCCCAACCAATCACATTTCCCCATTAACCTCATCACCATGTCTCTGTGTCACGCACCCCTCTTCTTGTCGCTGTTTGATGATGTCACCGGTCTGAGGTAGGTAGCGGGTTCTTCTTGGCATGTTGCGCGTGCCGTGTTGCATGTGCTGTGAACCCGTGATAACGTCATCGGTTGCGTGTACAACAAATCCTGCCTTCCTCGTTTTTAAGTCCAGCTCTCTGATTTGCAGAACATCAACCAATTAGAGCTTTTCGGAGACATGTCCACGCCCC
>NC_090075.1:2325400-2355430 GCF_038355195.1 Osmerus mordax
TCCACGGCAACCGTCAGCGACGCCGGGCGCGAGCAGTGCATCATGGGAGATGTGTCCCGTCTTATCACCCAGCGCGCGCGCCCGCGGCGACGTGTCATGTTTTAATGCGAAACGATTCCTGCCGTCATGGAATGCACGCGTCAGCCCGGACGGAACAGGAAGGACCTCTAATGAAAGTGGCGTGTCACATCCTGCCGCCAGGGGAAAGAGGAAGCTGTCTAGCGGCTCAGAGATTGAATGTGGACAGGTCACCATCACCATCGGTTACGCCGAACAGGCAGGGACGGAGGGAGTGTACTGGCAGCTGAAAACCCGCAGTTAGAAAGTCTCTGACAGGAACATCGGATAGCTGTTTACAAACTGTACTTGTCATTGGCATGTCAATACGCCTCTACCCACACATGTACTTACTCAGAAACACACACACACACACACATGAATGCAGGAACATTGGTATTTTCGGGACGACCCCCCAGTGTGTGTTCTCGCCCACACACTCTCTCGCTCTCTGGCTCTTTAATGATAACTCCTGGCGTGCAGTCCCACTCGAGGAAATATTTAATGATTGAGTTCTCATCAGTTAATGCTGGGCTGCCTGGATTAATGACTGCCTGGACCTAATTGGTATTAATTAAAACCTCAGAAGCCTCACAGCCTTTGTCTCTCAGGAGGAGGCGGAGGAGGAGAGGTTTAGCGCTCGGCTCCCCCCGCTTGCCTCCACTAGTGTGTCCTCCAGCCCCGAGGAGACCAAGGCCCTTCATGTTGGCAGCTCGGCCCAGATGAGAGGCTGGAAATGGGGTTCATGGGGCAGAGTATCTGGGCCTCTCAGCTGGGCTGGTGTGGGTCTGGAGCAGGGCTGAGGTCTGGACCCAGGGTCGTGTTCTAAGCGGTGGGCCGCGCTTCTCTAACTATTTGGGGTTGATGTGCAGAGTGATCTTCACAGCTGGACTCATTAGTGTCTGGTTCTGGTCCAGTGGAGATGCTCACATATGGTGTTTACCTGCTCCATCAGAACCACTCCCACACACACACACACACACACACACCTGTGCATTAGACCTAGTCATCATTCCGCAGTCAAACACACCTGTGCCAGCCTCCACAGCCACCTGTGCTTTAGTCAAAGCCAAAGTCAGTGTGTGTGTGAGTGTGTGTGTGTCCATTGGCAGTGATTGCCTCTTCTCCATGTCCCTCGTCGGCCGAGGTACCAGACCGACATGTGTTGTGGCTGGCGGGGGTGGAGGCAGGGGTGGAGGAGGGGGGAGGAGGGGGGAGGAGGGGGGAGGGCGAAGATCTCATCATGCCTCCCCTGCCTCCAAGGTGTCTGCCATGAAATGCTCGCTTTCCACGGTCCACTGAGCAATCTCACAGTGCTCCGTTGGAACGCTCGGTTCTGGACCCACCAGCCTGGCACGCACACACACGCACACATGCCCACACTTCCTTTATCCAGCCAGTCTGGCTCCTGGCTCGTTGGTCTTCCACCCTCGCCCCTGCTCGCCCTCCTCTCTTGCCCAGGCTGGTCCTCTCCTGGCTGGGATGAGGCATCGGAGACAGTCCCTGTAGCCTGTAGCCTGTGGGTGGGTGATGCGGGCTGACAGGGCTGGGTGGGGGCCTGAGTTGTGTAAAGTATGCTGGCTGTCACTGCTGCTCTCCTTCCTCTCTGTCAGCTCTCACTGGGGGTCCTAGCAGCTGCTGTCTGCTGGGTGTCTGGCCCTGTTCCCCTCTCCCTGCCACACACCCTCCAGCCCTAGTACCAACTCTAATATCAACCCTAGTACCAGCCCCAGACCTAAGTTTGCAGCCCTAGTCCCAGCACCTAACCCTCTAGTTTGTTGCCTCAGCCCCAGCCTCAGCGCCAGCCTCAGTGACCCTGCTCCGGTCTCAGAGCTGTGGTTTGGATATTAGAGAAGCTCACCTTGAACCCCCACGCACCCCTGCAGAGCCCCACCTGGGTGGAGCCAGTCAGCAGGTGTTGCTGAGGAGTGGCCGCTGTTCCCACACTCCCCCCACCCCCTCAAGGGGCCCGACTGGATGTAATTATGTGTATGGTAATAACACGGCTCTGTGTAGAGCGTGCGAGCGGCTGTGGCGGACCACTGCAGGGGCCTCCTCCATCACCCCCCCTCGCTCGGCTCTCAACGCTTAGCGGGAGGAAAACCTTGCCTCAGAGCCGGGCAGGCGCTAGCAAGCTCACGGGTCGGATTGGCCCTTCTCCGTGAGGGGGAGGGGGGGGGGGGGTTAGAGGAAGCATGGACGCACTCTGCCTACGCAGATACACACACACACACACACACAATCAAACACCCACGCTACCATTCACTCTGCAACGCCCGGAGAGTTCGCACTGCAGAACGCTACCGCCATCTGGTGTTTGTGACAGGAATTACACGCGTTGGGCGGTTTGGGGTTTTCCCACAGCAAGGCTACGAATAGTCGGCCATTTGTATGGATCTGATAAGTCTTGTCTACTGTGTTAGCTGATTATTAGACAGCAGGGTTGGTGTTAGGGGGGACGTTGATGCTAACGGCTAATGCTAACACAGGTGTGTGTGTGTGTGTGTGTGTGTGTGTGTGTGTGTGTGTGTGCAGAGGAAGAAGGATCCTCTCTACGCCCAGATCAACAAAGCGAAGAAGTAAGGAGCCTCACAGGAAGACGTATCTGACCAGCGCTGGGGAGAACAGGAGGAGAGAGACTCTAAATGGCCCCCAGCCGTGTGTGTGTGTGTGTGTGTTTGAGTGTGTGTGTGTGTGTGTGTGTGTGTTTGAGTAGGTGTGTGTGCGTGTGTAAGAAAAACAGGTGTCTCTCCTCATCGCCCATGGTACTGTTCTCCTGCAGCAGCTTGGCGGAACCTTCTCTCCTCTCCTCTGGCTAACAACCTCCCTGGAGAGAACCATCCCTCTCTCGCCCCGCTCCTCCTCTCCTCCTGTCTGCTGTCGTTCCTCTCCACCCTCCTCCACTGGGAGGAGACCTTAGTGATCCTCTCTCTCTCTCTCTCTCTCTCTCTCTGTCTTCTCTCCCTGTGGACACTCACACCCAGCCTTACACAAGTCTGATTATTCTTCTGCACCTCTCCCTCCTTCTCTCTCTCTTCCCTCTCCCTCCTCTCTCTCTTCCCTCTCCCTCCTTCTCTCTCTCTTCCCTCACCTTCTCTCTCTATTCCCTCACCCTCCTTCTCTCTCTCTTCCCTCACCCTCCTTCTCTCTCTCTCTCTCTTCTTTCTCCCTCTGTCTCGGTCCCTGTTTCTGGCTAGAGACTTTGCTGCCATGGAGGGCCTGGACCAAGCGGTGCCTCCCTTTCCCACACACACACACACACACACACTCACACACACTCGAGTGATCATTGGACAGAATCAGCATCTGTAGCAAGGGATTCCTGTGAGAGGAGTGTGACTCTTATGAGCCAGTCCGGACTGGTCTACTACGGCATCTGATTGGTCGGTTTGGGTGTTTCCCTTTCGTGCAAGTGTCTGCTGGATCACTATGCAGAAAAGACTCTGGGAGCTGTTCACCCACACCAACACACACACACACAATCACACACACACACACACACACACACTAACCGTGATTACCCACACACACACACAGAGCGATGACACACGTGTCCTTCCAGAGGGTTGGAGAGAGAAGGTGTGACTGAAAGGACTACCCGACGGCATGGACGTTGCAAACCTAACGGATTCTGTGATTGGACTGTTCATTCTCTATAGCTTTTGTACAATACTGATGAGAAAGAAAAAAAAAGGGACAAATTGAAATGGAATTTTTATTTTATAAATCAATCAAGCCGCTGGGGTCAACTCGATAGGAGTTAGAGTCTTCATGGCTTTAAGCCATCTAATGGTTGGTCCGCTATGCTCATTTTGTAAATAACGACCATAACAACGACCATTAAGTCCAGTCTGGACGTCTGCGCCATAAAATAGGAAGGCTTCAGTTATGCAAACTCTAGACAAAACCAAGCAATACCAACACATTCTGCTCTCCCCACACCGTCCCTCCTCTGCCTCCATGCAGCTCTGTCTGTCCGGCATGTTCAGGTCATCCTCCCCCCCCCCCCCCCCCCCCCTACCCCCACCCCCCCCCCCCTACCCCACCCCCCCCCCCCCTACCCCACCCCCCCCCCCTACCCCACCCCCCCTCGCTCTAGCCCAAGCCGACCTAATCCTTGTCCTGGTTTTACCTTAGTCTTATTCCCAGTTATATGAATCTTTACCTTCATCCTAGTACAATCCTAGTCCCATTTTTTTTTTACCTCGGTCCTAGTCCTGGTCTCTGTCTTTTCTTTCACTTTACGCCTGGCTGTCTGCCTGTCTGTCTGTCTGCCTGTCCGTCTGTCCACCACCTGTCTGTCTTTCCAGGCTGCGTCTATGCTAGTCTTACATCAACTGGGATGCCAGTGACTCCCTATTTTATGGCCAGAGTCCACATTTCATTTTACAACTGATTTTGGACAAATATCTAAATTTGACGAATTGAAGAAGAGCAAGATATGGAACAAAAAGGGAAACTTTGCTGTTTGAGAACATAACATTTCTAGACCTATTATAACTTTACCTCAGCTCAGCTAACGGTTTCTTAATGTAAATTGACACATTATTTTTATCTTTATGAATACAACATTCTACAGTGGATTTTTAGAAGATTTTGCTTTTCTTTTGATTTACGTATCACACCATGTATTACTGTTAACAATAAAACACATCCCAAATGACAACCAAGTTTGTGTGTCTTTACATTGTGGGGGTGTGTACATTTCTCTCTGTGTGTGTTTGTGCATACAGTGTGTGTGACCAGTGCTCTTGTGTACGTGTGTGTGTGTGTGTGTGTGTGTGCGAGGAGTGCTCTTAAATGTGTATGGTGTGTGACTAATGACGTGTGTCAGCAGAGGTGACCTCCAAAGTGTCAGCATTAGGGGAAGCAGGGAAAGAGGCTCAGTGCTTTGTCATTCTACACAGCCTTAATGACCTGTCAGCTTCTGCTGCGCTGACAGCCTCTAATGTAAGCTGTCACATGCTTTATTACGACCAAAATACCAAGCAAAGGGGGTTTGACTCGCTTCGCTCCAGCCCCTTCTCCCTTCCTCTGTTCTCTGCCTGTGTGTGGGTGGGGGTGTGGGTGGGTGGGGGTGAGGGTGTGTGTGGGTGTGTGTGGGTGAGGGTGTGTGTGGGTGTGTGTGTGTGTGGGTGGGTGTGTGTGTGGGTGGGGGTGTGGGTGGGTGGGTGAGGGTGTGTGTGGGTGTGTGTGTGTGTAGGTGGGGGTGTGGGTGGGTGGGTGTGTGTGTGGGTGGGGGTGTGGGTGGGTGTGTGTGTGGGTGGGTGTGGGTGAGGGTGTGTGTGGGTGGGGGTGTGGGTGGGTGTGTGTGTGGGTGAGGGTGTGTGTGGGTGTGGGTGGGGGGTTGGTTGGTTGGGGGAGCGGTCGAGGCGTAAACTTGTCCTATGTAAACTATAGTTTGAGGATTGTTAGCTAATGCAGTGCGATGTCACTGTTCATCAATGTTGTTGTGAATAAAGCAGGAGATATGGGAGTCAGGTGGCTGAGCGGTTAAGGAATCGGGCTAGTAATCAGAAGGTTGCTGGTTCGATCCCCGGCTCTGCCAAATGAAGTGGTGTCCTTGGCCAAGGCACTTCACCCTACTTGCCTCGGGGGAGAATGTCCCTGTAATTACTGTAAGTCGCTCTGGATAAGAGCGTCTGCTAAATGACTAAGTGTAAATGTAGATATCACCAGGCTTCTATGTCTCCCCAGCAGCTGTATGGTGGTCCACGATATCAACACACACCTCACAGTATAGGGTCAGGTGTACAGGTGTAGCTCAGTAAAAGGGAAAGTTTCTTGCTGTCAAACACAGGATGTGTCTCATGTCAAATAAATGTATGTTTAAATACCTGTGTGTTGCCATGGGACCTCCTTGGAATGCAGAATGACTTCCTCTCTGTCTTTGCTTACCCTGGATATTTAGAATAGACTATATCAGGAACTACCATATTTATTGACCCCTATATCGACCGGAAATGTCAATTAATGAAACGTGATTTCTGACACATTAATCCTGCCAGTGAGCAGTGGAAAATGCGTAATAGATACCTCGTTGTGGTTGAAACAAACAAGGTGGCCAAAACTCCAGCGCTAGTTAGCATGACCCGCGTGCTCAAGATGCCCGCCGAGCCACATTCCAGAGGGATGAAAACAAGCACGCATCTGCCACTCACAACTCCTCGCTCTCAAGGGCGGCGGGACCCGTTTGACGGGATGGGCCGTTTTCACGATGAGCGCGTGAATGTTCCTACCCAACCTCATTCCGAGACCGAAACCATCTCAGAAGCGCTCGCACGGTCAGTCAAGTAAAACGAGCGGACTTTGACAGTCAGCGAACTACTGTGGGAAGTTAGTTAACACGGATCCTGGAACACGCAGGATACATAATTAGATTGTCGCTTATATCTACTTTTATACTGAGGTTAGCCTCCAACTCGGTATGCGAGGCTAAAGGAGGTTCGTGGAAGGATTCCTACTTGTTGACGTTGACAAAGCTGAGGAACCGCAAGAACGTGCACCATGGACCAGGTACCCACCCTAACATCTCACCATACACATCCTTAACACTAAGATCTCTCTCTCTGCGTCCGGCCCAGTGCCGTTTGGATCAAAAAAATTATCTGATCTGAAGTTAGTTCGCTTGTCTCTTTCTACTGACAATATACTGTAACTCACTGTTTTCAAGTCACTGTTTTGATGTCACTGTTTCACTTGTTGGGCAACAGAAGACCCCAAGTGCATTTGTTTGGGGTAGAAGGTACATTAATTAATATAATAACAAATTAACTAATGTTAACAACAATTAATAACAAATACTTTTAATGACAAGTCTGAGTTCGAATGAGGTAATCTCCGCCCCTCATAAGATAAGATTTATAGTAAATTGGTGACAGGGTTTGAAACCAGGTATGTCAGTAATGTGTGCCAGCATTCAGAAAGACACCGAGAACGATGACCTGAGTGGAGATCCGTATCTTTTGAGTTATTAGACAAATGTCAACACGGGTCACACGAACGAGCGTCTGTTTTCCACCCGAATTCAGGAGGACACGTTAGACTTCAAGGCGCTGAGAGCCAAGTTCCAGGATGAAGAGACGTTGCTCCCGAGACAGCCCAGGACCAAGCCCACCCTCCCGGAGAAGCCCAGTGTGGTGCCTCCTCCCCTGAGCCCCCCCCAGAGCCCCACACACACGCTGCCCGCCGGGGCCCGGCCCTCCCTCCTCACCTCCATCAGCCAGGCGGCCGACAGGAAGTCCGTCCTGGCCCCCCGCGTCATCTTCAAGGAGGAGAAGAAGGAGGGTAAGAAGCAGCTCATCCTCTTCAAAAGCAAGGAGAAGCCAGAGGTGAAAACCAAGTGGGGGAAAGACAAGAATGGAAGTGTGAAGGAGGGGAAGGACGATCCGTCGGAAGTGACCCCCCCCAAAAAAGTCACCAAACACGCCACGAAGGAGAAGAAGGCGCCTGAAGGGGGCAGCCCTGAGCTGGTCCCCGCCAAGCCTCCGCCTAAAACCGCACCGAAGAAGAAAGGCTTCCTGGGTTTCAGGAGGTCGGTGAAAAAGGAAGTTCCTGCCGACTCCATCGTGGACACGCCCGGCCCTGACCTCGAAGGGCTATCCCCACTGATGCCTACGAGCCCCGCCCCTGCCGACCCCGCCCCTGCCGACCCCGCCCCTGCTGACCCCGCCCCTGAGCTCGTTCTGATCCCAAAACTGAAGGAGGCCCTCCTCCCTCCCAACCCCACCCTGGAAGAGCCCCCTGCAGTATCCCCTCCACCCCCTGACCCCACCCCGGTCACAGCCACACCCGAGGGTCCACCCCCCCAGGCTGGTAGCTCTGGAACCTCTCTCCCACCCTCCCCCACTCCCCCCCCAAAGACTGAAGCCCCAGCTAAGGCCCTGCCCGCTCTTCCTGTCTCGGTCTCCCCCAGCCCCCTCCACCCCGCCCGTGTCGCCTCCCTCCTACCCAGCCCAACTCCATCCCCTCCCTCCACCCCCTCTCTCCCTGTCTCATCCACTCCTCCTCCCCCTGTTGCCTCGACCCCGTCCCCCCCTTCAACCCCCTCCCTCCCTGTCTCATCCACCCCTCCTCCCCCCGTCACCTCTACACCATCCCCTTCTCCCCCTGTTGTCCGTACCCCACCCCCACTTGCCGTCGCTACCCCTTCCCCCTCCCCACCTCCACCCCCAGTCTTGGAACCTGAGCCTGTGGTTGAGGCTGGGGTTGAGGCTGGGGTTGAGGCTGGTCCCCCTGCCTCCTCTCTGGCTGTGGACCCCCCCTCCAGACCCCAGTCCCCCCGTCCGGAGCGCCCCCTCTCCGCCCTGTCGGCCCTGGGGAGGGCGGAGGAGATGGGCCCGGGGAGGAGGACCTCCCCCTGTGACCTGAGGGTCTTCAGCGCCCTGGAGAAGGCACGCAGGAAGTTAGCCAGGTACGGGACACGAAGATGATCACACTAAACACTCATCCTTTTAGATGCCGCTACTTCACAACAAACCCTCATTTCTCTTCCCCCAGCCCCAGTCCCAGCACCACACCCACCACCTCCAGCCCAGTCACCCCCACTGCAGAAGAGCCTTCCCTGCCGCTCATCCCCCGCTTCCCTCTGACGGAGCTCCCACCTATCGACTACCCCGAGCAGAGCGGCGCTGCCCAGGTCAACGGCATCAACCACAGTGAGTCTAAGAGCACCAGAACTCCCTCTCCCTCCCTCTCTCTCTTTCTCCCTCTCCTCTCCTCTCTCTCTCTCTCTCTCTCTCTCTTCCTCTTCCTCTCTCACTATCTCTCTTCCACTCTCTCTCTCTCTCTCTCTCGCTCTCTCTCTCACAAAGAAAGGAAGGGGGAAGAGAACAGGAATGTTGGCTACGTGCTGCTGTTGTGGTTGGTACTCACATACCTGGAGGAGACATGTACTGTGTTAGTTTAGCTTATGTTGCCGAGGGCGACTCCAGCACAAAGCCCCTTCAGTTGGACGACCGCTGAGTGACTTCTTTAGTTCAAGGATTTACAGTATCTGAGACTTGTGACTAACTGATTTAGTTCCCGCCTGGTGTGGTCGGTGAGAGACTGAAATCTCTACTCTCTCACCGATGGGGAATTCCAAAGTTTGTTTCTTGTGATTCCGGCCATCCAGGAGAGAATGTTGGTTGTCCAATCAAGCCGGTCTAGTTTATCGAGTTCACCGTGGTCGTGTTCCTGTTTCATCCGCTCTGTAGCTTAACCCTTCTCACCTTGAGTTTACTGCTCTGGTTTCATCTGAACTCTTCTCCTTTTCTTACTTGCTCTTTCTTTTCTCTCTCTCTTTCTCTTGCACTCTTTATCCCTCTCATTATTTATCTCTCTGTCCTTGAATAAAACAGAGTTTTAGAGCAAGAGAGAGAGGGAGGGATCCAGGGAGTCTGCCTCTCTGTATCAGTTTATCATTGTCATATTTCAGTTTCGTGTACGCTAAAGATTTACAGCTTTACACAGAGGATCTGGCTGCTTTGTATTACTTTGCATTAGATTATTCTCTCTTTCTCACCCTCTCTCCCTCTCTTTTTTCCCTCTCTGTCTTTCTCTCTCTCTTCTTTTATCTCTCTTTATCTCTGTCTCCCTCCCTGTCTCTCTCCCTCTCTCTCTCCCTCTCTCCCTCTCTCTCTCTCTCTCTCCCTCTCTCTCTCTCTCTCTCTCTCTCTCCCTCTCTCTCTCACTCTCTCTCTCTCTCTCTCACTCTCTGTCTCTCTCTCTCTCTGTCTCTCTCTCTCTCCAGGGCAGCCCTCTCCTGCATTAGAGGGTATCGCAGAGGAAAGCGCTGACATCATCCCAGAGATGTTAGTGGTGCCCCCCCCTCCTCCCCGGAGGGCCCTCCTCACGGTCCAGTCTCTGGGTCCCCCCCCAGACAAACCCACCCGTCCCCCCAGGATGGAGCTGCCCCCCCCAGACCAGAGTGGTACGTCCACAGTCCAGCCTGGTCTGACCGACCACGCCATTCCATCCATGTAAGAGCCTCAAAAACATGAAGTCTTTCTCCATCTAACGTGTGTGTCCTGTGTTGCTCCTCCCAGCTGTGGAGATCCCTGCTCCTCCTCCGGAGTTCTGCCAGGAGGAGTCAGCCAAGGAGCAGGAGGAGGACCTGGGCTCAGAGGCCCTGGAGGAGATCTTTGCTGAGCTGCAGGCTCCGGGCTTGATGGAGCCTGCCTGGGAGAACGGGGAGGCTGTGGGCCCCCTGGAGGAGGCTCTTCCGGGGGCCCTGGAGCAGGAGGTCCACCTGGACGAGGTGGCAGCTCCGGGGCCGCAGGTCCCGGAGGTCCAGGAGTGTGGAGCAGAGCTCCGAAATGTTCCAGACGATCTTCAACTCTCTGACCCCGCCTCCTCGCCTGGCAGTCCAGTCGGAAGGTAAGGAGCGGCTTGGCTAGTCTGGACCTCTCCTGTGTTTCGCATTGTCGTTTTTTTCTCCTGGTTGACGGTTTTAACCCCCTCCACCTCTCCCCCTCCACCCCCCACCCTTCCCCCTCCACCCCTCAGGCCAGAGGCGGAGGAGGTGCAGATGGAGACCAGCAACGTCTACGAGGACGTCCACATCGTGGAGAAACCGAAGAGCAAGACTCTGGGCGCCAAGAAACGAAACAAAGGTCCACCGAAGAGTAAGTGACCCCAGAGGGCGGAGCTTGTGAGCCCAGGGGGGGCGGAGCTTGTGACCCCAGGGGGGGGCGGAGCTTGTGAGCCCAGGGGTGGCGGAGCTTGTGAGCCCACCTCAAACGCGACACACGGGGACAGTTCAGATATTGACTGGAATCGATTGTTGATTCAACCGGTTACGGTCAACCGTGACCGTAAACTAGATTCACTTTCACTTGTATCGCACACAACTCTACTACAGCACAAGCTTTCTCCTCACCTGTGTGTGGACTGTACAGGTGGACAACAGCTAGTCTGTCCCCTCCACATGTCAACACCCTCATCTCTTTGAAGCTCATCTGAGCAGAACATCTGCAGTCAATCACACAGACTAGTATAAGCTGTGGACTCTGGACTGTCTCTTCGGAGTTCTCAGATATGAACTGGTAGGAATGTTCATGAATGATGTCATAATCGGCTTTTCCCGTCTCCCACAGATCCCTACGCTGAAACACAGCCAGCGGTAAGCACCATTCAGAGCATTTGCATTCGCTTATTGGATTACATTCACTCTTGTTTGTGTGTGTGTGTGAATATGCCCATGGGGGTGCCTTGAGTGTGAGTTTGTGTGTGCGCGTGTGTGTGCGTACATGCATGTGTGCATGTGGGGTCTTGCGTGTGTGAGCGTGCACGTTTGTGTGTTAGTGTGCCCGTGTGTGTGTGCGTGTGTGTGTGTGTGTGTGTGTAGATTCCCGGCACAGGGGTCAGGGTGTTTATCAGCAGAGCTGCAGGGTAAATCTCATCATGTATTATCTCTCCTGCAGCATGTGGAATCTCAGAAGAGCAGCTGGTTCTCCAAGTAAGTGAGCAAGCAGCCCCATGTCCATCACAGTCGCCCTCAGTCACAACGTCAATCACTGACTGCAAGGCTAGGGTCACAGACACCTCAGGCTTAGAGGCGGAGTGTTAGAACTAATCGTGACTGACAGGAATCTCTCTCGTTCTCCAATTCCGTCTCTCTCCCTCTCTCTGCTCTGTCTCTCTTTCTCTGTCCCCTTCTGTGTCTCTCTCTCTCCCTCTCTCTCTCTCCCTCTCTCTCTCTCTTTCTGTGTTTTTGTTTTTGTCTCAGGAACGAGAAGAAGACGACCCCAGAGGGACCAGATGAGAAAGACCCGAACCCTAAAGAGCTGAAAAAGAGAGAGAAGCAGCGTCTGGAGAAGGAGAAGAAAGAACAGAAGGAGCAGAGAGAGAGAGAGAAGAAGGAGCAGAAGGAGAGAGAGAAGAAGGAGAACGAGATGAAGAAGAAGTTTAAGGTGAGGAGAGGCGGGCAGAGGAGAGAGAGAGAGAGAGAGAGAGAGAGAGAGAGAGAGAGAGAGAGAGAGAAGGGTGGGGTGTACAGTATCTTGGCAGAGAAACTAGTCAGGATTCATTCCTTCAGGATGGGATGTGTGAGATGCCTAAATATCTACATCATGTACACTGTGATAGAGAGAGACAGACAGAGAGATAGGAGGAGAAAAGGAGAGATCAAAATGGGGAGTAGAGAGAGGGAAGGGAGGTGGAGAGACATAGTAAAGGAAAGAGAGGAGAGAGGGAAAAGAAAGATAAAGAGAGAAGGAGAGAGAGGGAGTGTAACAGAGACTCTGACACATAAACACCACTCCCATACGCCCTTTGATACACTCCCTAGATGAAACACATTCTAATGCATATTGATATGAGCGGTAATGCCCACAGTCCCAGTAAAACAGCTTATGACAGTATATTTAAGGAGTCTGTAGGATTAAGAGATTTATACCACCATAATCACACTTTGGGATCGCAGATGCGTCTGAATATCAATAGGCGCTGTTAGGCCTGTGTGGACGTGTGTTGTGTGTGTGCTGTGTGTGTGTGTGTTATGTGTGCTGTGTGTGTCCGTATTGTCTGTGTGTGTGTGTCTTATCTGTAGCTGTGTGTACCGAGTGTGGGTGTGTTTACCGAGAGTTTGTGTGTGTGTACCGAGTGTGTGTAACTCGTGTCTTCGCCAGATCAAAGGCCAGGAGGAGGCCATGTACCAGGCCACCGTCACCGTGACGACGAAAGGACGCAAGGACGACCTGGCGCTGAATAGCGGTGACATCATTAGCATCATCAGAACCACCAACTGTCCCAAGGGGAAATGGCTGGCTCGGGACAGCAGCAACACCTGTGAGTTAAAGTGTGTGTGTGTGTGCGTGTGTGTGTGTGTGTGTGTCCTAACCTGACCACAGATACAGGCATGGGTCTCACAAGAGACACACAAGATGGCTCCGACGTCAGCTTGTACTAGTCACTCAGATGATGTGTGGGTCTGGGCTTGCAGCACATTCTAACTGTGTGTGTGTGTGTGTGTGTGTGTGTGTGTGTGTGTGTCAGTTGGGTATGTCTCAGTGAGCCATGTGGAGCTGGATGTGAAGGAGATGATGGAGTTGGGGAAGAAGGCCGTCGGCAACAGGAAAACCTCCACCTTGGAATCAGAGAGGACCAGCACTGGGAGCAGGTACACACACACTTACACACACCTTACATACACACATACACACACACACATACAGAGACACACTCACATATTTCTTTCTTCTATTCTTCAGGAACTCAAATAACTACCCCCTATCCACAGGCAGTTGTAAGTATGATTTTGTCCTTATCTGAAACAGATTCAGATTCAGTCTTAATGAATCCTTGTGAATCGTTCTGAACGTGATCAGTTCGTGTTGTGATGAGCGGTTGATTGTAGGATACGTGACGATAAGTATTACGTCCTTCCACTAGTTTCAGACGACAGTGAGGAATGGACGGGCGATGATGAAGAGATGTTCTCTTCCCCCACAGCATCTACAGACCCGTAAGTCCTGGTCAGGTGTGTGTGTGTGTGTAAGGCTGGGGAGAACGGGTAGAGTTAAGGAGTGGGGGGTGTATTTGGGGAAAGTGCAGCCAACAGCAGAGTACTCAAGGCTGTGAGTGTTGTGACATCATCTTCAGTCGCCGCAGTGTTGACCTGTTAACCTTCTGGTTCCTCCCTCCTCCTGCAGGGGACTGGACCACACCACATCCATTGTGGAGGAGGGTGAGTACAGACGCTCAGTGTTCCTCTACGTCCATCTACGTACTCCTGTAACCCTCTATGTCACTCTATGTCACTTTATGGCCCTCTATGTCTCTCTATGTCACTGTGGCCCAACCTTCTATCAGTGGGATCTACCGATAGTTTCGTCTGGCTGAGATTGCACCTCACACACGTTGCCATAGCGATGGTGTGTGGAAGGATGTGATAAGAGATATACACCGGGGTTAAGTGTTTACTGAGAGAGGGCGATGAGCTCCGTCCGCTAATCTGTTGATCAGTCTGTCAGCAGGGCCTGATGGCTGATACTGGAGGGGGAGAGGGGAGCGTGTGTGTGCAGACATGAATGTGTCAGCGTGTGTGTATTTGTTATTGTTGACGTGTGTGTGTGTGTGTGTGTGCTGTTCTTGCAGGAAGCAGAGAGCCAAGTGTTCACCATGAGCACACGGCCAGTGACGTCAGTACAGATTCTGTGAACCAACAGTAAGTCTGACTCTCTCACATACACACACACACTCACCAAACCTTTTCTACAATACAGGGCACTTCTGTAACTTTACTTTGAATCGTTTCCCTACAGAGCGAGACATGAAGCACTTCACAAGTTGTCCACGTTCTTCCACGAGCCCAGAGACACCAGCCCACCTGCTGTAGAAGAGCAACATGCCAGGTACACACACACACACTTTCACACACACACTCACGCATGTAGACACACACACACATTTTCCTAATGTCTAAACACCTTGATTTACTTTATCTCTTTCCTTGGCCCAACCACTCTCTAAGAAGTCCTGAACTCGAGACAAGTAAGTAATATGTTTCCCTATTGCTAGGAATCATACATGTCAATCTTGTGCTTACATTATATATCATGACGTATCCTAAATATATGTCACGCAATGCTAGTTATTTTTACAACATTTACATAATTGTTCCAAGAAACAATTATGAAACAATTCGATTAGTTTGGTGGAGGTGGTGACTGGATTGTGACTTGTTTTAGGAAACATTAAGGGTCAGATATTTCAAATGTCTTCCTTGTTTCATTGTTAGGCCCTGAGGTTGTGGCAGCAGAACAAGCACAG
This sequence comes from Osmerus mordax, assembly GCF_038355195.1. Taxonomy (NCBI): domain Eukaryota; kingdom Metazoa; phylum Chordata; class Actinopteri; order Osmeriformes; family Osmeridae; genus Osmerus; species Osmerus mordax. The sequence continues at coordinate 2,340,212 of NC_090075.1, forward strand.
AGGTAAGAGGAACAGACGAGATGGTATGTGTGACTTGTGCAATTTGCGGTCAGACTGGTTTTCAAGGCTTGCTGTTCATTTTTTTTAACTGTATCACTGAGTTTGTTTTAAAGAGCTTGTGAAAGTGAGACCAGTGTGTGTGCCTCCCAAGCACACCCTTGCGGTAGGCGATGTACGTGTGTGGGTGTTGAGAGACAGTGATAACCATGTGACGTCTCTTCAGTTCCGTAGAGGAAGTAGATTCACTGCTTCCTGACATGATCATCTTACCGCCCCCTGACCTGTACGCTGACATCAACTTTGCAGAATAATCTATCAGAGGCAAGTATAGGTGACCCTCCCCCCCGCCCATCATCACCATTTTAGTCCTGACTGATGTTGTGATGTGTTGCATCTCCCTGCATGACCAGCAGAGGGCGCTGGATGGACACTAGCTGGTGACAAAATGGCTCCTGTCTGATGTTTTTCTTCTACTAAGGCAGTCGAGGAGAAGCACAAGTAACCGGCCAGTGACCAGTCGCTCAACCCCAAGCGCTGTCACCATCCTCTCATCTCCATGGCGATCTCCAAGGCGATCTCCACGGCGATCGCCACGTCTCCCCGGGCGTTTCTTGTCACGGAGTGTGTTATTCAGACAACACTCTCTTTTCTGGACTAAAACACTAACATCCTCCAGAACCTAGCCAAAGACCGGAATGCCTACCACCGAACACCTTGAAATGACAGACTTGTGTTTTATAACCTGCTGTTAATTTGTCCTGTTTGTAGATAACCCCATGAATTAATATCTGTGATCTTTACATGCAATGATTCTGTCGTCTGTGGTTAGTCCCGACTGGGAGATGACTGTTGACGTCTTCTGGTTATTCTGTCCAAACACAGTAAACTCCACAGCTTCGTTGTGTAGTTTTGTATGAATCGAGTAAGGATGTAATGCCTTGGTTGGGGTTAGCCTGTGTAACTTATTCAACTTCTCTTGGTGTTTCCAAAGGCTACAGCTTGGTGTCCTTCCTGCGAACAATGTCCCGTGAATAAGTATTAAAAGTGAAGAGGTTGAATGTTGTATTTTATGTAAGTCACTTTCATGCAACAGACATGCCTTTTATGGCCTTGTGTGCTTGTGACTGGTTTTAATAAAAAAAATCTCATACCAAATTTCCTGTGTGTGTGTGTGTGTGAGTGTGTCTAATGGTGCAGACCCAGTATCTCCTTCTACTTGAGTAAAGGATGCGAGTACTTTTTCCATATCTGCCAAAGGGGTTAGCATGTGTGTTTTCAGGGTGAAATGACCAAAAGGGTTAGCATGTGTGTTTTGGGGGTAAAATGACCAAAGGGGTTAGCATGTGTGTTTTGGGGGTAAAATGACCAAAGGGGTTAGCATGTGTGTTTTCGGGGTAAAGTGACCAAAGGGGTTAGCATGTGTGTTTTGGGGGTGAAATGACCAAAGGGTTAGCATGTGTGTTTTGGGGGTGAAATGACCAAAGGGGTTAGCATGTGTGTTTTCGGGGTGAAATTACCAAACATTTAGTCATTTAGCAGACGCTCTTATCCAGAGCGAAGATCAAGCGACGATCCAGAAATGACCAAAGGGGTTAGCATGTGTGTTTTCGGGGTAAAATGACCAAAGGGGTTAGCATGTGTGTTTTGGGGGTAGAATGACCGAAGGGGTTAGCATGTGTGTTTTGGGGGTGAAATGACCAAAGGGGTTAGCATATGTGTTTTGGGGGTGAAATGACCAAAGGGGTTAGCATGTGTGTTTTCGGGGTGAAATTACCAAAGGAGGTTAGCATTTGTGTTTTGGGGGTAAAATTACCAAAGGGGTTAGCATGTGTGTTTTCGGGGTAAACTTACCAAAGGGGTTAGCATGTGTGTTTTGGGGGTAGAATGACCAAAGGGGTTAGCATGTGTGTTTTGGGGGTGAACTGACCAAAGGGGTTAGCATGTGTGTTTTGGGGGTGAAATGACCAAAGGGGTTAGTATGTGTGTTTTGGAGGTAAAATGACCAAAGGGGTTAGCAGGTGTGTTTTGGGGGTGTGTGTACTTAATTGAGATGTATTATAACATTTAATATTCAGAATATCTGATTTGTCGGCTGATGTGATTAGCTATTAGTGTTATTTGTGATTTGTAGTAATCATTCTTTTCCTTAATAAAGAAAAACAATTCACAAAGCTGACAAAAGTAAAAATAAAAAAATAAATAAAAAGACAAGTTGTTGTGTTAATTCCCTCAGTTTATTGAGTTGTGGATTGTATTTGACGAGTCCTGCTTTCTTCTGTTTTTCTGACACCCCCCTCTGCAGGTTGTTACAACTAGATAGTTAAATGACAAATTTAAATGTTGAGTGGAGATTGTTTTGATCCCTGATAGCTCAGTGGTTAAAGATGTGGGCTACTGTGTGAGGGGTCTTGTGTTCAAATCTGGCAGAAGAATCTTTTTACAGCTCAATTTTTGCTCTTCGACTTATAAATAAATAAAACTGACATATATATTACATAACTGATATCAGTTAAATGAATTATCAATTGGTTTGAGCAAGATTTGAACCAGGGGTACCATGTTTGGCAGTAGACTTGACGGTACACATGCTTACACCACTAAGCCACAGAGAGTTCTTGCAAAATCATATTCTACAAGACAGACTTAGCATCAACTCTGTGGCTTTTTTGAAACCACTCATTTTACAGCGGCAGTTTCAAATTGTGAGATTTAGATAGGAAAGAGCTGATGGTCAGCACTTCAACTTTTACCAGTCTTTATAAACATGAGTATCTGTATTTCTACTTAATTGAAGGATGTGTGTACATTTACCATCTCTATACAGACCAGCAGAAACAGTTCATGCAGAACAAACAAACCCAAAGCACTGACCCAGGATATATATATTTGTTTATTCAGTTTGACAATAAATATTCAGTAAAGTGCAAATCAGAAGAGCAACACCATGCAGTGCATAACGAGAGAAAATCCAAACTCCATTCAGACACGGAGGCATTGGGAGAGATCTAAAACACACACAAAGTTACAAATAACAGGGTCTCCATGCTTGACACGGGGCATGAGGAACCCTGCCGTAGAACCTGCCATGGAACCGCAGCGATGGAGAGAACGATGGGGAGAACGTTGACATTGGTTCCACGCAGAATCGCAGCTCTGACAATGTGCCACATGGTGGTTATTTCACTACCTCTGGACTGGTGAGAGCATGGGGTCTAGCATGCTACTGACACACTGACAGACACAAACACACTGACACACACAGACATAACAACAATGGCTGTTTCTAGAAGATAGCCTCGCCATGCCCCAAACTCCAGGTAAATTCTCAACTTTCAACCAAAACATCCTGTAGCTAGCTAGCTAGCTTGCTAGCCCTTTCTGGAGTATGGAACACTGTGAGACTATAGTCCCTCTCAGGGGTGAAAGGTCAACTGGCCTGTAGTGTTGATGAGTGTAATGGCGTGAGCTGAGCAGCAGGGGGTACAGTTTCACTGTGGCCCAATGGCAGGTCTGTATTGCATACAGAAGTTGGAGCCTTGAGTGTGTTTGACCAGAACACAGGTCATAAAGGCCTTTAACACGAGCCACAGCCAGAGTTGAGCTTTTAGTGAATTAACCAGATGCTAGAATATTTCAGAAATAAAAGTATTTTCATTGTATCCGTCATGCTGATATCTACCAGTGACACACAATAATATTAAATATATATATAGAGAGAAGCGAGGACATGTGGCTCTGTAATGTGATACTCTTTCTGTCTAGGCTCTTGGCTTCAGTGGTGTGTCAAGTCTTCTAGAACCTTCCCATCTCCCCAGTAGTGGATACCCCCAGGGGAACCCAAAGGCAGCAGGACCGGTTATACATTTGGTCCCGAAGAACCCGCTAGAACCTCAGCTTGTTGTGGGAGAACAGGAATACAGAACGGACAAACACCAGTGAACAGAACACAGATTCATGCCTCAGACAGTCAATACAGACACAGAGAAAACACCAGACACAGACAGAGAGAAAGAGAGAGACAGAGTGAGAAAGAGAGAGACAGACAGAGAGAGAGACCTGGAAGAGGTACAATGTAAACTTTGGAGAGAGAGCTTTGGCAGAAGCTCTGTTACAGAACTGAGGTGATGATGATCACTTAAGCCATCTTCTTATCACATCCTCCCCTCTTTCTCTCTCTCTGCCGTCCTCCTCTCTCACGGTCACTGACGATCACAGATCTCATTGGCACATACATTATAGTGTATTCTTCTATCCAATCCCTGCTTTTGTCCAGCCTGTCTGTCTGTCAGGCTGGCAGGTAGACAGACAGAGAAAAAGAGAGATACAGACAGACAGGCTCAGGACCCAGACAAATTTACACTTTCTTTACTCCGTGTGCACACACACACACCACACACATCCACACACAGGTGTGTACACACTCACACAGTAACAAACGTGTTTGCATTTGTAAGGCAACTGGAGAAGGGCTTTGCGGTTTTCTGTTGTGTAGAGGCCCTGCCACAGATACACATCACCTCCGCCCACATCACTCTAACCTTAACCCTCCATTTCACCCCCTCTACATCACCCCGTTAAACCAGCTCCCCTCCCCCACCCGGTACAGTAGGTGTGTCTGGCTCGCTTTGCCTGTCTGAACGATGTTGACCAAACAGGTGCTTCTAAATGAGGGTTGTGGGCCATGCATGCCGCACGGGTGCCTAACCTCACATAACGACGTGAGGGGAAGACTGCATGCGAGGTCTGGGAGGCGCTGCGTATCTGCAGTGTTAGCCTCAGGGGCTAACTACTCCCCACAGCGACAACAACAGACACCGACCAATCGCTGGCGTCGTCCCTGCCATCTTGTTCCAAAACCAGGAAGAAAAACCCCCTTCAGCGTAAAAGCAGTGAACAATCTCAAGAAAATAAATACATCTGATACCTACATGATAATAATAATGATCCTTTCTTTGTATAAACTCTTGTTTTTGGTAAGCCATTGCAATCAAAAGCTATTAAACTACTTAAAAGTGATACATAAATATAAATATATCGTCCATGGATAACAAAAATCTGTGTTATTACAAAACCATAGGAAAAAAAAAACGAAAATCAAAACAATTGTGTTCAAAATATGATCCTAGCTGAATTAGTATGTAAGACACTTATCTATCGCTCCCCTCCCCCCAACACCATCTCAGCAGCTAACTGGTGATTGGGGGGTTTAGTGGGGTGAACATCCAGTGAACTTGACCTCAAGCGACCCTCCACCATCCAGGTTAACCCCTGACCTCTGACCCCAGTCCATCCACAGCTGACCGTGACCAGTTTCAACACAGGGTCAAATCTTTGTCTCGGTGACCTCTCCTGCATGAACAGGCCTAAGCTACGTGATGACTATCAGCTGCCACCAGGGGCCCACACAGCTGGAATCAACCGTGAAGAACAGGAGACGGGAAAATGAGGGGAGGAACCGTTTGAGGAACGTGTGTCTGACTGTAGAGAGGGCAGCCAGCTCCAGCTGCTGGGTCTGGGCCGGGTGGTGAGGGGTGATGAGGGGAGACCAAGAGGGGAAAGGGGGTGGGAGAGAGGGAGGGAGTGGGGTGGGGGTATCCCCTCAGCGTGCCAGCGTGGTGATCAGACTGGCACACATCTCAAAGAAGTCCATGGTGTGGGAGCCCTGTCGCGGGGCTAGCAGGGGGGCGCTGCAGGAGAGCGACCCAGGCAGGGAGGAGCTGAGCTGGGGCAGGTCCACGGCCGGGCTGGCCGAGTCCATGCTGAGCCTGGGTCTGTGGAGGCCCGCCGTGGAGCCTGAGCGCTGGGGGGTGGACGAGCCTGACTTGAATCCCACCGCCTCCATGATGTCATCTGGGGGTGGGGGGGGGGGGTGGGGGGGGGGGGGTCAGTACCACATAGCACATTATTATTATTATAGCAGTGTGATTTATAATATCAGAGATGCTACCACAGAGGAAACATAGCTAAATATCTTTCTAATAAAAATAATAATGATATTTTGATAGTAATAATGCTCTAGACCAGCCATTCCCAAACTTTTCACACACCATGAAGATGCAACTTTTAAATGCCGTTTTATGCGTACCCACATGAGAGCTGTGTGTGTGTGAGGGTGGGGGAGATGGTGTGTGTGTGTGCACGTGTGACGCAGGTGTTTTACCGTCGATGCTTTTGAAGTCGAGGAGGTAGGACCTGCTGTCAACCTGGTACAGCTGCAGACTCATCTTCATCAGGTTCCCCGTCACCGGATTCTTCCTCCTCACACGCAGGTGGTACGGGTTCACCACCTGCACACAGGAACACCCTCCATGTCCTGGCAGGTTTACGTGTGTGTGTGTGACCTGCTGTATGTGTGTGTGTGTGTATCTCTGACCTGGTGTGTGTCTGGCCTGGTATGTTCATGTGTGTGTGTGTGTGTGTGAGAGATTGAATGTTTGTGCGCTCGTGTGTGTGTGTGTGTGTGTGTACACCCCCTCACCTTCCAGTCGTAGCTGAGCTGCCTCATGGCACGGTACACCTCGGCCATGATGTCGTAGGGCCTGCTCTGGCTGCGGATACCCAGGTGCCACTTGGCCTTCTTCACAGTCAGTTGCTTGGCCTTGGTGGTGTTCAGGGCGTCCAGGGGACAGCGGGACTTGGGGCTGTCGACCAGCAGGGGGGGCATCCTCTCTGGGTGGGGCTTGACCCCTGGGGGCAGGGCCATGCCCTCCTCCATGAAGGAGCCCTGCGGGGGGCTGGAGGCCAGGTAGAACTCACTGGCCTGGGTCATGATGCGCCGGTTGTCGATGATCAGGTGGTAGGCTACCGCTAGCTGGTCCTGGGGTGGGGGGGGAGGGAGGGAGAGAGGGAGAGAGAGAGAGAGGTAGGAGAGAGGAAGGGAAGGAGAGAGAGGGAGAGAGGGAGGGAGATAGAGGGAGGGAGGAGGAGAGAGAGAGAGAGAGGGAATGAGTAAAAGAGAATAAGGAAGGCCAGCAGGAGAGCATGATGTTGAAAGGGGAGGTGTTGACTGTGCTGGTGGTCCTTACCTGGGGGTCTCCACTGTACAGGCTGGACATGACCTCAGACTCGGAGCTCTCAAACTTGTCACACACCTCCCTCACGGCCTCCTCGTCCAGCTCGCTGGAGTCGTACGACGGGTCCTCGGGGAACAGGTACCCCGGCAGGTCCTGCTTGAACCACTCGTGCTCCCTGACGCACACACACACGCACACACACACATCAAAGCAGGTCAAACCCAGACCATCAGACCCCAGGCGGGGGTGTCTGGTGTTCCTCCCAGGGGAGCGGGGGGGGGGGGGGAGGGGGAGGGGGTCTGGCATTCCTCTCAGGGGAGCGGGGGGGGGTCTGGTGTTCCTCCCAGGGGAGCGAGGGGGGGGGGGGTCTGGTGTTCCTCCCAGGGGAACAGGGCGGGGGGGGGTCTGGTGTTCCTCCCAGGGGAGCGAGGGGGGGGGGGTCTGGTGTTCCTCCCAGGGGAGCGAGGGGGGGGGGGTCTGGTGTTCCTCCCAGGGGAACAGGGCGGGGGGGGGGTCTGGTGTTCCTCCCAGGGGAGCGGGGGGGGGTCTGGTGTTCCTCCCAGGGGAACAGGGCGGGGGGGGGTCTGGTGTTCCTCCCAGGGGAGCGGGGGGGGGTCTGGTGTTCCTCCCAGGGGAGCGGGGGGGGGTCTGGTGTTCCTCCCAGGGGAGCGGGGGGGGTCTGGTGTTCCTCCCAGGGGAGCGGGGGGGTCTGGTGTTCCTCCCAGGGGAGCGGGGGCCTGGTCTGACTCACCTGATGTCCTTGATGGAGGCTCTCTTCAGAGGATCCACCTGCATCATGAGCATGAGCAGTGAGGCCACGGAGCGCGTCAGATACTCAGGGATGTAGAACACGCCCCCGCGGATCTTCTTGAACAGCGTGGGGACGTGCTCGTCGTCGAAGGGCAGCGTGCCGCACAGCAGGGCGTAGAGGATCACCCCGCAGGACCAGATGTCCACCTCGGGGCCCGCGTACAGCCTGGGGCACGAGGGAGTGGGTTACACACACACTCAACACACACACACACACAGGAGTGTGTTGTTTATGAGCCCACCTTCCTGAGATGACCTCGGGAGCAGCGTAGTTTGGAGACCCACAGCTGGTCCTCAGAAACTCCCCGTCTGACATCATGTTTGACAGCCCTGGCAACCAATCACACGGAAGGAAAACGTAAGGCTCGGTAAGACCCGCTCCTCGTTCAGGCTGGAGGTGAGAGAGTGGGGCGGGATGGGGGTTTCATCCTGCTTTGCTAGCCTGGGGTCTAAGCTGTGAACACACTGATTAGATTAGATCTTCCTGCTCAGACTACAGCCACTGGCTAACCCTCCTCTCCCCCTCCCTCTAGCTCTTTTTTTTGAACTATCTCTTTAGTAACCGTACCTGCTGTTTGCTCTCTGCCAATACTGCACATCCTCTCTCCCTCCCTACACCTCCCTCTTTCCTTCTCCTCGCCCCCCTCTCCATCTCGGATGACAGTGGGCCTCCAAGCGTTCATGCCAGAAATGACATCAAACCTGCCTGTTGCTAGGACACCCTCTCCCCCCCCCCACGCTCTCTCCCTCCCTTGCAGCTCACTATCTCTCTCCCTTCTCTCTCTCAAATCTTCAAACAGGCGTCCAACAGCAGACATCCCCAAAACCACCCCCAAGTGCTAATCGCTTCCATCAACACCCACACTGTACCCAACCCCCCCCCCCCCCGCCCCCCCCCAGCGTACCGAAGTCAGCGATCTTGGCGTTCTTGCTGGCGTCCAGCAGCACGTTCTCTGGCTTCAGGTCTCGGTGCACCACCATGTGCCTGTGACAGTAATCCACCGCAGAGATGATCTGCTGGAACAGACGACGTGCCTCCGTGTCCTCCACCTGCACACGGGCCCACCGTCATCACACACACACACAGACACGTTAACACACATCCACACCTTTACACACGCACAGACATGAGTCGACATCCACACCCTTACACACTCACAGAATCACACAAACACACAAACTACTGCACTACACATCTAGACGATGTATAAGGCGTCTTACCCGTCCATGTTTGCAGATGTAGTCAAACAGCTCTCCTCCTGAAACATACTCCATCACCATGAAGAAATCTGTGGGCGTGCTGATCACCTGGTACCTGAAACACCAACACACACACACACACACACACACACACACACACACACACACACACAAGGTCAGGCCTTTGATTTCTTTATGAAGCGATCATCATCTAATAACAAAACTGACTCTCATAACAGTCTTGTCCTTAGAGCTTGTATCCTTCCTCATCCCTCTTAACACGCACACACACACACTTTTCGCATCCATGGAAGCAGGTACCATAAAACCCTTCAGAAAACGGCAGACAGTTTCTCAGAGGCCCCTATCCCTAACTCACAAACACACCCACTGCCATCATCATATTGTCTGTTCTCCTGACTGGAGAGACAAGGGTGTAGAGGTTGGGACCAGCTGTCGATGTGTGTGTACTTGTGTGTGTCTGTAAGTATTTGATTCCAGCCGCTGTTTCTCATGTCTTCTTCTCTCTCCAATAGACCTGCTATAGAACAGTAGTCACCCAGGACAGCACATGTCTGCCATAGCTCACTGTGTCACTCTAGCCTAACCCAAACCCTGGCCTAAAAATAACACCAAGCACAGCTTTGGAAAGGACAGAGAGAGAGAGAGAGAGAGAGGGAGAGGGAGAGGGAGAGGGAGAGGGAGAGGGAGAGGGAGAGGGAGAGGGAGAGGGAGAGGGAGAGGGAGAGGGAGAGGGAGAGGGAGAGGGAGAGGGAGAGGGGGAGAGAGAGAGAGAGAGAGAGAGAGAGAGAGAGAGAGAGAGAGAGAGAGAGAGAGAGAGAGAGAGAGAGAGAGAGAGAGAGGGGGGGAGGGGGGGGGGGAGAGTGTGAAAGAGATAGTGAGAGAGTGAGAGGAGAGTGAGAGGGTGTGAGATTGAGAGAGAGAGGGTGTGAGATTGAGAGAGACAGACAGACAGACAGACAGAGAGAGAGAGAAGGTTGGAGATAAGAAGAAAGAGTGAAAGAGAAAAAAGGAGATGGATGGAGAAAGAAAGGAGAGAAAGACAGATAGAGGAGGAGAAAGAGAGAGAGAGGGAGGGAGGGAGAGAGAGAGGAGAGGAGAGAAAGAGGAGGAGAAAGACAGAGAGAGAGGAGGAGAAAGAGAGAGAGAGAGGAGGAGAAAGAGAGAGAGAGGGTGGCAGAGTGGTGACTTCAGAAACGAGGAAGAGAAAACAAGCAAACAAACGAGCCAGACGGCTGGGAGTAGGAAGGGATTTAGCCGAGCAGGAACTACGTAAACCCCAATCTCTTTAACTACAGATTTTGTACAGATTTTGTACAAACCTGAATTACCTATCTAACACAGGAGCAGCACTGAGGGTGTGTGTGTGTGCATGTGTGTCTTCTCAGTAAATCCAAGCTCAGTATAGCACAGTCATAGGAAATAAACACAAAGACAGTGCATGCTCACCACAGAACACACATCCTATATAGCTTAGTTTAAAACCTAGCATGTATGGTGAGTGTGTGTCTGTGTGCATGTGTGTGTGTTCCACTTACAGCTTGATGATGTGTAGATGTGTATGTGTGTGTGTTCCACTTACAGCTTGAGGATATGTGGATGTGCATGTGTGTGTGGATGTGTGTTCCACTTACAGCTTGATGATGTGTGTGTGTGGATGTGTGTTCCACTTACAGCTTGATGATGTGTGTGTGTGGATGTGTGTTCCACTTACAGCTTGATGATGTGTGTGTGTGGATGTGTGTTCCACTTACAGCTTGATGATGTGTGTGTGTGGATGTGTGTTCCACTTACAGCTTGATGATGTGTGGATGTCTGAAGAGTTTGAGGTTCTGGATCTCGCGTTTGATCTTTCCCACCACATCCAGACTGCGGATCTTCTGCCTGTTCAGGATCTTCACTGCGACCTTGTGGCCTGTAAGCTGGTGCTCTCCAACTGAAAATGTAGCCAGTGTGTATCGGTTTAAACTCACTCCTCAAGTATGTGAACAGGCCAGCCGCGTCAACGAAGAGCTAGCTTTTCGTTGGCGTAGCTGGGAGTGGTCGCGCTTGGCAAGTCAGAGGTGGCGTGTACGATCCCAGTGGGGGGCGAACTTCGGCCCGTATACCTCTGACAGAGCAAGACCACGTCTGTTACATAAACACAGCCGGACAATGAACCCACTGTTTCTTCCACACACAGCTTAAACACACACAACATACAAACACAGGGTAAACACAATGGGGCTTATAGGTAAACACCAATTATCAATACACAACAACAATCACAACCTGTAGGTCTTCTAAGGCCTACTGGAGAATGACATAGGAGCGATAACTGTAATCATTTTTGTATTGTGTGTGTGGCTGGCCACCGCACAAGAGACACAATGCAAGACACTCAGGATATGTTTGAAATCCAAATAATGATATGTCTGGCAAGTTAAACAGATAGGATGGCAAACGTCAATCTGTTGTCATGGGAACATTTTACAATTCTAAGAAGCAAGCACAGTTTGTGCTGATTAGACATTTGGGAAGCTGTTTTTCGGCTTCACTGCCAAGGTCAGTTCAGACCGTGCTGGCAGATAAGGCCATTGGAGGAGAAGGGAGACTTGTCAAGTAATAAATAGTTCCCCGCAAGCAGGTTAAGAACAACATAGGCCTTCTAAGAATAAGCTAATTCAAGGTGGCGATACTTCCGGATGTTGGTGATGGGGGAGTAGTGTATAAACAGACGCCGCTGGTACAACCGAAGTACCTGGCTGTGACGATGTTACACTACACTGTTGTTGGCTTGTGGATGTGTGCAGTCTGACATGTACGCGATTTTACATTGTGCGGCGCAGCACTGAATAGCCTATGCCAAGAAAAGCTTTGACAACCGGAGTGTCCGAATTCCACAAGGTCATGCAGAGAAACTGATACAAGCTAGCTCGAGAGAAAAAAAAACAATTGTCTACGCCGTGAACTTCATAGTCAGCAATGGTATTCGGTACTAGCTAGCTCTAGCTACATTCTATTGATATCGATAGGCTTTGGGCTAAGCATCACATTTTGTCCAAATAATATTCTTATGCTACAAGGATACTTCATGACAGCAGCATCAAGCTATTACCCTAATATTTCAAGCAACTAATGTACACTTCCATGTCTTTAGCAAGGTAATTTTCAATACTTTAAACGAGAAGAAAAGTCTGCCTTTGACAATAAAGGTCATAAGATAGATAAGATGGAATCTGGCTCCCCGTTTCTATTGTTCCTGCTGATAATAAAAAGCTTTAGTGATAAGTGCGATACGATATGACAGATTAGGCTTGCAGGAAGAATTTGCATTTTAACCTGCTCTAGCTAAGTAAATTCTCAAACACATTTACGTGTCAACGCCAATCTATTCCATAAACTACGCATTACCTAATACGCACAATACGTAGCCTATGTAAACCACCGGTGAGGTTCGAAAGGTAGCTAGCTAAACCGTTTCGCCCCATTCATCTCCAGTTCTAAACGTTCACAACCCATACTGCATGAGAGACAACAAATACTTAACTCTTCACTTTTCCAAAGGTTCCGACTCCAAGCGTATCGCCGAGTATATAATGTCCAATCTTCACCCTGCCTTCGTGTTTCTGTTGCTTCTCTGCCATCTTCACGGTTAACGACAGGCTGGACTCGAGCTCCTCGGTGTTGCCTGTACGTGGGGCGCCCGGGGACTGGGAGGCGTGGCACGAGCACAACACCAGCTCAGTCTCAGATCGCTCGTTATGCTTGTATATCAAGTCAAAACCTTGAGCTTTGTTTGTGCTTATACGGTTTATAAACATAACATCCAGTATTTAATTAACAACAATCTATTTATCTGGGGGATAAACTAATAAACATGTTACTGTGTTTAACCGGACATGCCAGCGACAGTGATCTAGAAAGTATGTACGCTTATTCCTATAACCAGTGGTTGACACAAAACACTTGCTTCACTTGCTAGTATAATGGTAGGTCCGAATAGCAGGACTCGAAAGGCAGTGATGCGGTGTGTTGTTACATTAGTCTAACACTAGATGGCAGACGGTGATCGCAGTATTCACTCCGTTCGCCTGTTCTCGGTGCACGGACAGTGGTCTTAATGGCAAATAATGAATTTACAGTTTCTACCCCATAGGAAAGCGTACAAACCACTTCAAGTGTATTTGTATACAGTGTTAGAGTGATTATTGGTTATCTAAGCCCGCATAGGTAAACACTAAACTAAACACAAAGCATGTTTGTTTAGAGTAGGCCTCCAAATTCGAAGATTCAGCTATCTACCTGAGCTTTTGGATTCAGAAGGTTGTTTTCGTGATAAAAACAGACGGGTTTGGCTGTCCTTTTTTAATGACAGGTTTAGAAAAGGTTTAGGCAGCTTGTGATTTCGCCTACAGTTACGAAATAGGCTAGAACTTTCCGGTTGGATTATATATCTAGGAGTTTCGTGCATTGACATAAAACGTAGTTATATTTCTGATAAACACTGTCCACATACTTTTGAAATATAGTAGCCTATGTCGTGTAGTACGGCGAGATGAGCTCTGCGCTGTTGCGTTGCGTCTGTAGTTCCCGGTAAAACCGCTAGATGCAGTAAATGTTCGCCAATGCTTGACGTCCCACAGTGTTTGGGATTCAGAGAAAGTTTTCCATGGAATGATGGAGATTACCGTCCGCTAGCCTAGGGAAGGGGGCAGAGCCTTGAGGCTGTAGAGGGAACTTGAAGAGAGAAGGGGGAGGAGGAGAGGAAGGATTGATATAACAAGAGACGTTCTCTCCGCACGCAGAGCGCTATTCTCTCTAGAAGCCTTTAAACGCACACTGAAAGGGAGCGGGCTTTCCATTCATTTCCAACGCAACAACTTTATTTTCTTGTGTGCTGAACACGTAGTTAAAACTTGTTTACGTAGTTCAGAATTGCATTTACGACGTCAGCTGAGGAAGGCTTATAGGTTTCTTCAAGTTAACTTACCACGGACAGACGGCATCGCTGCACCTTCGATAACTTTGCAAAGACCTCTTTGAGTTGGGAACGGAGGTTTCCCGTAGAACCGAATGACATTTCTCGCGCTGGCTCGGCTTACATAAATACGGACCCATTAGTATATTGTTTATCAATCTACCGCGGCGTGTGGGATTTAATTCTAAAGGAGAGGGAATTCTCAAATGCAAAAGTATCTGTATGAGAAAGCAATGGCCCAAGAGACAAGAAACGGAGGGACCTCTTCATTAAACAACAACAACGGTATCGACAACAGCAAGAGGAAACTATTAATAGGGCTCGATATCTTCTGTCTTCTCATCGGTAAGTTCTCCACATCATGTTATGATTGTCTTCATTTGTAATAAATTTGGGGTTTGTTTTACATATTATAGGATACACTTTGAGCTTTCTCGGTTGTTCAGAATATATGAAAAATAATATTAGAATATTATAAGGCCTATCATATGGAAGTAACATTTAAAATTTGAAAACTTGTTATTCGTTATGATGACGGAAAGCTTGAAACGCATTTGAGTGAAACCGCGCTTTCCATGGCATTAGCATGACAGATAACAGTTATCAGTAAAAACAGCACTAGCACTGCCCTGTCTTGGGCAACGCCGCCTTCTCACTACGTTTGCAGCGACTAAGTGGATGAAAGGCTACAGGAATGATAACTGGACGCTTGTTTACGAAAACTTGTTGACAATTTGATCCGACGCTTAACGGTAAACATCCTGCAACTAATTTGAGAAAAACACCGACCACCCCGTTAACAATGCCGGAAGGAATTGTCATCACTGACAAGACAGCGTGCCTTTACACGTATTGCTCTAACAGCAAGATCATGTGTTGTACAATCAAAATGTTTGACGGACACAAATTATTATTTAACTTTAAAATCTTCTTGCGCAAGTATCAGCGATCATTGAGTTCCGCTCGCCTCTCAGTCGATGATGTCCTCCGGCGTGCTGTCGGACGAATGTTTGAAGTCCTGGACCCTGCCCGTTTTACTGCCTTTAAATGGCCATTGACCCCCCCCTTCTACCCCCTAAAATCCTTAGGCCCCTGGCGGCACCTTTCCACTTACAACCGTAAAGTATAAATATTGTTGCATCCTTTAAAAGTACATAATGTATTTTGGCAACAAAAAAACAACCACTTTGTCCAATGCAGCAAGCCGTGGTCAAC
>NC_090075.1:2355630-2363130 GCF_038355195.1 Osmerus mordax
GGGGAGGGAGATATGCAGGGGTGGGGGGTGGAGAGGGGGAGGGAGGGAGATATGCAGGGATGGGGGGATGAAGAGAGGGAGGGATGGGGGGATGGAAGAGTATGGGGTGAAGAAAGGTCCTGATGGGGGATGGAGAGAGAGTGCGAGGATGGAGGGATGGGGGATGGAGAGAGAGTGGAGTGCGAGGATGGAGGGATGGGGTACGGAGCGAGGGAAGGGTGGATGTTGAACTGATGACTCCCTGACAGACATATTCATCAGGGCCGTGGGTTTGTTTTATTAAAAACGAGAGTGTTTGTGTCTCTCAGTGGAGGACCCCCACTGATATATCAATCGCACATCTGCTATTCATTTACTACCCTTTAGACACACTCTGCAACCGACACACACAATCGTGCTGTAACACACACGCCCTCCAACAGACACACACTATCGTTCAGTAACACACTCTGCGTCTGACACACACTATCATCAAACTCTCTGTCACATGGTGTCACATGACATCATGAAATCCATTAAATAACACTCCTCACACCACCAGAAAAACACATTGACCTACATTGAATTATCATCCAATCAGATGCACTCACTGTCGCCAGCACCAAACTGAACCTCCTGACCCATACATTCTCAACACAAGACAACAACCAACAAAGACCTATAAAACCAGTGAGTAGAACCCTGGGTCTGGGAAAGGTTTTGGAAGGAAATGCCAGTTTCGGTTCAGTGTGTTGGGTCCTTGTTGAGGTTGACTTGAACACTGGATGTGACTCCTGAGGGAGGTCATGGGTCATGGGGTCAAACCTGGCAGAGTCATCCCTCACGTAACACATACAACACACACGGCTAACACACACACATGGCTCAGGGGACACACACACACACACGTATGTTGTCTGTTTGTTGTCATTCTGCATTTGCTGATTGAGTTTGATTTGGACAGCTGTCTGGATGAGACCTAACCAGGAGGATTCTGGCCATACGCACACACACATACACACACACACACAAGCACACACACGCACGCACGCACACACACACACAAACATGCACACTCATACAAAAAACACACGCACCACACTTTGACATAAAAACACACGCACACACGCAGGAAGGACATGGCTGAAACAAAAGAAATCGAGCAGTTGCATAACCTGATAAACTTTCACCAGTATCCATGCTGCTTTCTTTATGAGGTCACCATGACAGGGACTAATACATTCAGGCTGAACGTGTAACCTGAAACCCCCCTCAGTGATGAAGAAATGGAACAGACCCAGAAGGCCGGCTCTTATGAGGAAAAGGACCAGACCCACTGGCCTGGGGGCCGGTCTGTGTGCTTCCATGAATCAATCCTGACTGGTACAGAGCCCTGTATAACACCATAATGCATCACACTCACAGCGAGAGGCCGTGGAGGGGGCTGACCTGCCCTCTCTACCGCCTCCTCAACGCCTGGGGAGGGGAGAGCGCGCTGGGTAAACAAGGGATAATGTCATAACACACGATAATGCAGCTTGTCATAATGCAATAATCACGTTTTGCTTGGGAAACGTGATTAGGAAGGAGATAGGGGGAGTGCATTCGTGTGTGTGTATGTCTGTGTGTGTGTGTGAGTGATTGTGTATGTGAGTGAGTGAGTGAGTGAGTGAGTGAGTGAGTGAGTGAGTGAAAACGGGCACAGGGGCTGGCCCCATTGGCAGGATGCACTTTCTGTGCTCAGGCCCACTCAGGCGGGGTGGAGCTAACCCTAATCATGTTTCTTCCAGGAACACCCCCCTCCACAACCCCTACGCCCCTCCACCCTCCACCCATCCTCTCCCACATCCCCACACTCTGATCTCTTATCAAGAGCTGAGAGCTGAGAGCTGAGACCTGTCACACCGCATGACGATTGATGAACATTTCCATTGAGCTCGGGCTACGTTACATGAACAGTGTCCATCACCAGCCCAGTACCCAGCACCACTGGGATCAGACCTCACGCATCTGTGGAGACTCATAACGTCACCATAACGATCCCTGTGCTCCCCACCTCCAACCCCACAAAACGAAACCAGGTGTGTGTGTGGGGGGGGGGGGGGGGGGGGGGGAGAAGGAACCCTGTCACCATGAGTGTGTGTTTAAAAGAGTGTGCGTATGTTGTACACTGTGTGGTGGGTGAATGTGTGTGTGCTTGTGTGTGTGGGGGATCGGGTGTACCTGTGTGTGTGTGTGTGTGTGTGTGTGTGAGAGAGAGAGAGAGAGAGAGAGAGAGAGAGAGCGGGAGCGGGAGAGAGAGTTGACAGCTCCTACCAGGTCATGGTACCTCCTGTTTCTAACAGGAACAGAGCTCTTCTCCCTTTCACGTACACAGACAGGCCCCACATCTCCCTTCTCCTCCTCCTCTCTTCTCCTCATCTCCTCCTTTCTCCTCCCCCTCTCCTCCCTTCTCCTCCTCCTCTCCTCCTTTCTTCTCCTCCTCTCCTCCCTTCTCCTCTTCCTCTCCTCCCTTCTCCTCCTCCTCTCCTCCCTTCTCCTCCTCCTCCCTCTCCTCCCTTCTCCCTCCAGCCCCCTGAGAGAGAGGGCACATGCCTTCCCATGTGGAAAGCATCACTACCAGGGGCCCCTCGTTTTCATCCTGCCTGTGTTGTGAACAGTGTGGTTTACATTCTGTTCGACCCACACACACACGCAGTGGAACTGATTGGTTGGACAGTGGCTTCTGACATGAAGCAGGGCTGGCTCTGATCTTCCAGTTGTGTGGCCCAGGATGACCGAGACCCCAGCTACTCCAGGGGGAGATCTGGCCCAGGCAGCCCAGGCACAGTGAGTGCCTCCCGGGGCTGTGGAGCAGCTCTCTCCCCCTCAGTCACTCCGAGCTCCAGGTAAACAGGCAGGCCCGCAGGAAATCCTCTCTGTCAAACAGGGCCGAGGCGCTGACGTCAGTCCCCTGACCCCGCAGTCGCGCCGCTTTCCTCGCGCGCACACACCGACCCACTGCGCACGCACACACACACCGACGCACTGCGCGCACACACGCACAAGCGTTTAACACAAGCACATGGAGACACACTGATAAACATTCAGTCAACTCACTCAGTAGGCTCACAAACAGACTTCAGCACACACCTAATGCTTTACTGGAAAAGACAACCTGTCTGCAGCCACCCTCCCCTCCCGCCTTCCCCTTCCTCTGCCCCCCCCCCCCCCCCCCCCCCCCTTCCCTGAAGCATCAGTCTAAAGCTGCCTCAGGCAGGAACAACATCACAGTAAACCTTGTCCATTTTTAACCCTGACCCCATATCTCAGGTGAAAGACACAGGGGGTGAAAAAAGACCGTTCGACCCTAAAGTCTCTGACGTGGGACGATCACAATGAGAACTCCAGACCTGTTCGGAACTCTCTGGCGCACCGACGGAACGGCCGGAACGTCCAGAACCCTCCACATGGAACACATTCTGACCCCTCAGAGTTGGAAGTGTGATTCCGGGCATGTTGATGGAGCATCCGACGCTAACAAACAACGGGGACGGCACGATCGAGACAGATGAAGGCCGACAGGCGGATAGATGCATTCTGGGAGGCCGCCCTCGCTCTCTCAGGCGTTCCGTGAGAGGTTGCCTTTGGCAGCACGGCGGCCAGAGAGCATGTTCCTGGACACGTTGTCCATGTGTGACTCTGTACCACAGTAATGAGTAGCAGACTGTCAGGTCTGAACAAGAGAACATTTGGTAATGACGTGTTTCTGTTGTTAAGTCATTAGTTTGACTTTTTGTTCTCCGGAATGATCAAAGGCAATGAACTGCATGTGTTTATAGGTTGTGGGCGGGAGATTGCAACCGTGTGTGTGTGTGTGTGTGTGTGTGTGTGTGTGTGTGTGTGTGTGTGTGTGTGTGTAAGATTGGGTCAGGGCCTGATGTTATCAGAGCTCAGAAGTGATGGTGTTTTTACCAGATGCTGTTTTCCTGAAGGTTAGTGTTAGTGTTGTTACCATTCACTGATCCACAGCCAGGTACACATGCCAGCAGTGTGGGTGTGTGTGTGTAAGTTTGCTTGTGCTTTTGTGCATGTGTTTGTCACGATAGTTGTACGGTTTCAGCAGTAGTTTACATTTACATTTAGTCATTTAGCAGATGCTCTTATCCAGAGCGACTTACAGTAAGTACAGGGACTTTCCCCCCGAGGCAAGTAGGGTGAAGTGCCTTGCCCAAGGACACAACGTCATTTGCACAGCCAGGAATCGAACCGGCAACCTTCAGATTACTAGCCCGATTCTCTAACCGCTCAGCCACCTGACTCCCAACAGCCGCGCATGAGGGAGCATCTTCTCCTCCTGGAGTGCTGGGACACAGGGACACAGGGACACAGGGACACAGGGACACAGGTCAAATGACAAGGTACGGTCTCTCTTCAGACCTGACTTCAGATGTGTGTTTGTGGTTTCTTGGGGAGTTTTTAGAGTTAGCGTTTTCCTGTAAATCAAAACGTCGTCCACATGCACCTGAGCCAAAACGTCGTCCACACGCACCTGAGCCAAAACGTTTATGGTCAACGCTCGGCATGTAAACCCTACCGACCCTTAACCCTGCCCCACACATCCACACACTGTGCCTACACACAGACAAACAACTGAACTTCATGAGAACTACAAGCTCCACTCTATGTCCTCAACCCCCGAGAAGCACCGTAGACGTCTGTAATCCCTCCGAGGGGCTCAGCTCTGAAGAGGCTCGCTTTTCTCTCCCTCGCTTTTGATATCCTTCAACTTTCCCTCTCTCGCTCCTTCCAATTTTTCTCCCATCCCCTCCTCTACATCTGGTCTTCTCGTGTTCTTTACGTTCTGAGATGCCCTTGTGTGAGAGTTTGTCTGTCAGTGGGGTTGGCTCCTGTTGCCCCTGGGCTGTGTGTGTGTGTGTGTGTTCATGCGTGCATGTTTTTCAGCAGAGAGTAACAGAGACAGATCTGGTGCCAGTCTGACTCCTGGCACAGTCTCTGACGGTGCTGTTTTAGATTGTGTCACCGGATCATACACACACACACACACACACACACACAGTGGCCTGTATATAGAACTGACAGAGTCCGATACTCTTCCTGAGGAACAAAGTTGGAAGAGCCTTAGTGGAAATAGAATTTCCTGATGTGATCTGAGCCAAGATTCTGAGGAGCTCAAGGATCTACAGGAGAGAAGAGGGGAGAGAGGGAGGGAGGGAGGGAGGGAGGGAGGGAGGGAGGGAGGGAGGGAGGGAGGGAGGGAGGGAGGGAGGGAGGGAGGGAGGGAGGGAGGGAGGGAGGGAGGGAGGGAGGGAGGGAGGGAGGGAGGGAGGGAGGGAGGGAGGGAGGGAGGGAGGGAGGGAGGGAGGGAGGGAGGGAGGGAGGGGAGATTAATATTTTCCTATTGTTTTTCTATTGTTATTCGTTTTGCAACCCCATCCCAACCACACCTCGGTCAGGACCAGGATACTGTATGAACCTACTGCCATCTTGTTGCCGCTGGAGATCAGGTCAGACTGATTCTCTGGGTGCTCACGGAGACTGGCGTCACACTGTGTCACACGCTATCACAGACGGACTCGCGGATTGACTGAGTGAACTTCCGGTTCAGCTCTAACATCAGATATGGCTGTACGGTTTGTCGGGGATAGGGTAAGGCTTCTCCCGTGAATCGAGATGTGAAAAACCTATCATTTCAAGTGCGTGTTCCAAACACGCACACACACACACACGTGTATTCACAGCAGCCGTCTGGATTTGTAATCAGCTCTGACTGAGATATTCCCTCCAGGGGGCTGGGTTCTGGCCAGGGGTCTCCCCCGCAGTGTTCTGACCCGGATGCTGCTGCACTCGGGTTCTGAATCTCCGGTCCAGACCTCCATTGTTGTCCCGTCCATGGAGGGGAAGGGGTGTTTTCTGGAACCTTCTTATTTTGCTGGGCCGCAAACACCTTCCTCTGAGGCAGGGAACAGACAGCCTTCTACTCAACACCAGTGTGTGGACGAGGGCTTGTGTTGGTGGGACTGGAAAGCAGTCATTTGTCCCAAAAAATCCAATGAAACGTTTTAGAAGCTTCTCAATCCAGGGGGGTGGTCACTGCAAACACATTGACGACGGTTCTGAAGAGAACTGTGAGTAACGTCCAGTGGCGAAAATCTGCTATCAATTTTGGGGGGGGACAATTATATGAAATTTTCTCAAGAGCAATTCCTGAGGGGGACACCTACATTGTAATAAGTTAAATGTATATTATTAATATTATTTAAATTTCCTTATGTTTACAGTGATTTATTGGGGGGGACAAATCCTATTTTTCCCAGGATGGGGGGGCCATGTCCCCCCTGTCCCCCCTGTGATTTCCGCCTTTGAGTTCGTCCCATCATCCCCTCACCAGGACATTCCTCAGGACCCCCTGAGAGGCATTGTGGGGGCGACAGTCGTCTGGGACAGGGGACTGTTGGGGCTGGAGGGACGTGGTGGTTACAAGATCGTCTGTCAGAGGTACACACGTAAACAAGAGTCAGGTGGGAGTCAGGTGGCTGAGCGTTTAGGGAATCGGGCTCGTAATCTGAAGGTTGCCAGTTCGATTCCCGGCCGTGCCAGATGACGTTGTGTCCTTGGGCAAGGCACTTCACCCTACTTGCCTTGGGGGAATGTCCCTGTACTTACTGTAAGTCGCTCTGGATAAGAGCGTCTACTAAATGTAAATGTAAGAGCATGGAGGTGCTCATATACTGTTTACACACCTGTGCTTGTGTGGGAGACTAAACAGACCTGTCAATCACAAGAGAACCCCCGTGTCATCCACAGTGTGAACGACTATTTATAATACCACAGAGGAAGACACCCGCCCTTCAGCATCCTCTTCATGCATCCTTACACTTCCTGTTTTCAGGACTTTATAGACTATCAATAACTCATACACTCACTCTCACACACACACAGACACACACGTTCGCACAAATGCATTCTCCCCGGCTCGCCCCTAGGGGAAGAGGGTTGTTGTGAATGTTTAAACAACAAGACGCTTTTAGAAAGTTCCTCCTGAGTATGGAGACAAAGGGGGGAAGCTAAATGACGTGACACAGGGGAATAAGAGGGCCAACTGGTGGCAAGATGGACACACCCAGGGATCTCACCATCCATATGGACACACACACACACACACACACACATTAACCACATACTGGGATATGATAAACACTCACACACACTCTCAAGGTCATCCTGCGCTGGTCTGGAAATAGCCATTTCCTTCCTCTTTGTAGTTTGGTGGTTGATATAAGTAGCATCGCGAGGATGTTTAGTGTCTGTGTACTGGTCATACAGCGCTCTCCGGAATACAACAATGTTGCGTAATCGAGTTCTAATGGAGCTTCTGTCGTTGGTTCTGAGCTTGAATATGAATCTTTTCAATGAACAGATTTCTCACAGTCAAAATGTTTTTCCCGGAAAAACCTTTACTGTTGTTGATGTCGCGTTGATTTGCTGTCATCTGGCTTTTTTTCGATTCTCTACAGCCCT
>NC_090075.1:2365630-2389705 GCF_038355195.1 Osmerus mordax
AGGTGCACTTAGTTTCAGGCCTGATTCAATTATGTTCGTTTTTAAATCAGGTCTAACTGGTCGCAGGGCCCCTTTTCTCTCTACATCCCCCTCTCTA
Organism: Osmerus mordax; assembly: GCF_038355195.1. NCBI lineage: Eukaryota > Metazoa > Chordata > Actinopteri > Osmeriformes > Osmeridae > Osmerus > Osmerus mordax. Next base: position 2,365,728 of record NC_090075.1, read on the forward strand.
CTCTTCTCTCTATATCCCCCTCTCTACTCTTCTCTCTACATCCCCCTCTCTACTCTTCTCTCTACATCCCCCTCTCTACTCTTCTCTCTACATCCCCCTCTCTACTCTTCTCTCTACATCCCCCTCTCTACTCTTCTCTCTACATCCCCCTCTCTACTCTTCTCTCTACATCCCCCTCTCTACTCTTCTCTCTACATCCCCCTCTCCACTCTCCCTCTATGTGAATCTCCATCCTCCTCCACTCACTCTCAATTCTCCTCATTCACACCCTCTTCTCTCAGCTCTCTCAATCTCACTCTCTCCCTCACTTATCGCTGTCTCTCTATCCGCATCTCTTTATCTCTCTCTCCTGGTATCGCTCTCTGCCCCCCCCCCACCTCTCTCCCTCTCTTCCAGGCCAGCTGTAGTTGTGTATTCTGCAGGGACCATGGCATGTTTCTCACTGGAGGTTCTTTAATTCAATTCAAAGTTCTGTTGGACCTCTCACAGACTCAGAGGAAGCACTGTAGTGAAATGTTTGACAGTTCCCTTCAAACCCAACTTTTGGAAAGGACTGAATTCAGATCTCACTGGCCTAGAGACTGTGTTCTGTGTAGTATAATGACTAATAGCTATGGTTGTTCTGTAGTTGCGGATGTGAGTCACTTGTGGACACATGCTTGCACACACAGATGAGCACACATATTTCATGCACACACACACACACACACATGAACTAACTCTAAATGAGCTAACCCTCGTACAGGATATGACACATTAACAAAGCAGTGATCTGTTCTTCTTTTGGCACGTCCAATTATCAACGTCCCATAATGGACCTCGCTAGTGTCTCCCTCAAAACAGTGATGTAACCGTTCAGTACTTGGAAACAACGTGGCCGTAATGTACCAGAGACAGATTTCAATGCGACATGCACCATGTTGTCTATGAACCGGCTTTTATACACACACACACACACACACACACACATTCCTTTGCTCCCACTTTCATCCTGTAATAATGAACTGGTAGTGTGGAAATGTTGATGATAATCGTAAAGGATTGGATTCATAAAGAGCCGGTCAAATGTTCAAAGCACAGAGTTCTTGACATAAAGGTTAGGCATATGGTTGGTATTCACAAGGATATGAACATCTGTAGGTGTGCAAGTGTGTGTCTGTGTAGGGAGGGAGCGACAGCAGCATGATGATGAAGGTGTGAGAAGCCAGGAAAAGGGAGTGAGCGTGCTGGACCACTTGACCTCATGTGGTGTCTCTTGGTCGTCGAGGGAACGTGAAGCTTCACCCAGCTCCTCAGATCTCACACGTGGCTCGTATTCACCGTGAAAAACAACACAGGGCTCCACAAACCGCTTTGAGGGGAACGTGTAACATGCTGCCTTTTACCTCCAGTGGGTCGGTCGGTTTCAGTCAGGGATGCGCCGTTGCCATGTGTTGGTATTGCGGTTCATCACACAGGATGCTGGGAAAGGTCACTTCCTGTCCAGTGTTTATTTCCTCCCCGCCGGACTGTCAGTGAGGCTGAAACACGAGGACGGTGTTTGTAGACGTTCTGGACCCTGTGAGATGTTTAACCCTGAACAGGGGCCCCCGAACAGCCAGAACAAATGCTCCCCAGCTTTACTGACGTTCAATGTCCTCGCTTTCCTCGACCTGGGAGTTATCCCAGCATCCCTGCCTGTCAGTTACACAACCATGCGGTGTGGCACACTGCCCCCACCACACACACACACACACACACAGCCACACACACACGCACAGTTACTACACTCACTCTCCGTGTTTCTCAATCACAGTGCCGGTCGGACATCTATTGTTGTCGACCGGCCAAACCCAGCAAATGTTTTTCTCACATGGAGTGGTCGCAATGAACATTTCTGTTTGTTCTGTTACAAATCTGACTGTTCTAATGAATAGAAAGAACACATACACTAAAGACACTTTGCCTTGAAGTTCGGATTCCCATGGATCTCTCTAACCCAAAAGAGACTTGTTGGGTAACTCTTACATAATCAATGTGTTATAAATTGTCGTATTTGTTTAGACTTGTCGTGCCTGTGTTTGGGACAGCAGAGAGGTAGATCTCAGTAACTAACCCCCCACCCCCTCCCCCACCCCCTCCCCACCCCCACACCACCATCAGCTAAAACAACACACACCAAATTGGCCCAAGGAATCAAAGGAAGAGGTTTGTTTGCCTGTAGTGGAGGAGTCGGCTATAACAGGCCTGGCTGGATGCTGGGTCCAGCTGAGAGATCCTCAATTAGAGTTTATATGGAGGAAAACATCACAGCATTATAAAACCTACACAAAGAGAAGGAAGAGAGGCGCAGAACCAAACACATCAAACCCTGGTCTCTCTCTCACTCTCTCTCTTGGCTTGGCAGGGAGGAACATGACCAACAGAATTTGATGGGTGTTGTGAAAGAGGGTGATGCAGACTGTGTTGGCACACCTTTGGGATTGGAGGGCTTTTTATGTGCTGTCTCATGTTGCTGCCCGCAGCAGTTTCTTCACCTGGAATAAAGTGATCCTCCCGAACTAGACAGTTTGAGTAACATACTGTATATGTTGTAGAGCACACAGGGGTTTCACACACACACACACACACACACACACACAGATCCTACACATCTGTTTTGTTTTAATGCTGAATTAAGCCAACGTGCCATATAAAGGGTTTGATAACTTGACTTTAAGTTAAAAAATATATATATTTCTTTCTCTGTAATTTCATTTTAATCGCTAGTGATTTAATATCATTTTAAAAGGCCCCCTACACACATGCACTAATCTTAATGTATGTCATATGACTAGTGTAAAATGTCCTTAGTTACCAAAACCATGCAACCATCATTCCCCCTATTGGCATGACTGGAGCATGGTTACAGGCTTAAACTCCCTGAGAAACACATTTATCTCTCTCTCTCTCTCTCTCTCTCTCTCACACACACACACACACACACATACACACACACAAACCAAACATCCCTAAACTTCACATGGGACCACTTTCTTCATTAAGTGTTGCCATGAGTGAACAGTATAATAAAAGACCTGAGATCTACTCCACGTATTGGGAATCTCACTCGTGTTAGTGCCTCATTATCAGCATGTGTGTGTGTGTGTTTCGAGTCATGCTAGACCTTGCAAACACCTCTTATCTATTTTGTACTCCAGATCTACAGTATTTTAACTGAGCTTCTGAATGACAGATAGAAACCAGATAGAAACCAGAGAGAGAGACACCAGAGAGAGACCACAGAGAGAGAGACCAGAGAGAGAGAGAAACCAGAGCGAGAGCGAGAGAGAGCACTGATCCTGTCTGATTCGACCCACATTTCAACCGTGCGATGACCAAACTACACACATTGTTTCCGTTGACAGGTTAATGTTGAGAGTGTATACTAACCTGCATCTTTCTCCATTCATGCATATTGTAACTGGTCAGAGAGAGTGGGCCTGCTTAGCGTTACTCAGTAAGCCTTGCTGGTCAGTGTGTATGCCTTGGATTATCCTGCCCCCTGGCCCCCTGGCCCCCTGGCCCCCTGGCCCCCTGGCCCCCTGGCCCCCATGTAGGCGCTCACGAAACAGCACCTTTAAGCATTTAACAGAGTTCCCAAAGACTTGAGAGGGTAGGAGAGGGTCAAACATGGGGTTTATATTGTGCCTTCAAGCCATGGAAGGAGAGAGGGAGGAGGAGGAGAGAGGGAGGAGAAGAGAGGGAGGAGAAGAGAGGGACCAGATGGATCAGAGTGCAGAGGTAAATAATGTTACAGTATTAAAAACGAGCCATCCCTGCTTTGGGGCCTAAACTGGCTTAATGACAGAGACCTGGATTATATTAGCTCAAACACACACACACACGCCTTGCAGGAGGTCCTATCTGCTCAGATAATCTGTTGCCTCTGGCATTGGGATCTGATGAGCTCTGGTCCTCTAGGATAGCTAATCAACAACAGAGGGGGGGACAGGGATAGGAGGAAGAGGGGGCAGTGAAAGGGAGGGCAGCTCTCTCAACTGTTGTCAAGATGCTTGTCCTCCAAAAGTCATGTTAGCGCTGACGGCTGGAGTGTTCTCTGTCACAGCGCTCTCAGACACTCGGAACCTCTCAGTCTGCCGTCACACAGAGCTGGCCTGCCCTCTGCTGGCTTCACTTGGACATTTTCAAGGATTTAGACTTGGTTTAAGAAAAAGTGTTTAATGTTAATATAATTCATAATTTAGTATACAGATAATTAAAAGCTCCTTGCAGTAAAGACGTACATTAAAGAGTGTTTCTTAACGGCGTGATTTACGTTGTCTGAGGATATAAATGGCATACGCAGATGTTTCCTGGAACATCTCAGAAATACTTTCACAGCTCTTAAACCTCACGCCATCTTGTATTTAGCAGGGCAAATAATAAGGAGACAAGCAGACATTCTTCACATGGCAACAGGTTGGTTTTCTAGGGTTAGAAAGCAAGACTATTATTGGCCTGGAATGCGACTAGTAAAAAAAAAACAAGTGAATGGATCAATGCACACGTACTTCACAGGTCCCGTGAGCATCACTGGTCCTGTCAGTCAAGCTCAAAGACCCAACAGGAGGGTCGAGCTCTTCTGAAAGCTAAGAGACTGTGTCTAGCAGTGTGCTTCTCTGCGGGACTCCTCGTGCAGCAGGACAGTTGGGTGTTTGGCTGTTAGCTGTCGCAGTCTAGGTCTTCCCGCTGCTGGTCTTACAGGGGGGGGCAGGAGGAAGGGCTGGCTGGGTGTGGGGTACGCAGCATTGCGAGGCACAGCCTCGCCCAAACTATTCCTTCCATCATCGCTTCTCCAGTTTCTTGAACTTGGCCTCTGGAGTGAGAGGAGAGAGGGACAGTGAGACACTCGTCACGGGGAACAAACTCACTCGCCCCGAGACACTGACTGGCGAAAGAAAACAACTGTGTGGACGCCATCGAACCCGGGTTTATCAAACGGAACATGTTGCAGTGATTCGGCATGTTGGAGACAGGGGCAGGTTTGCTGCCTTATAGCGCCACCTGCTGTTGGGGCTGAAATAGGCAAATGTGACACGTGACTAGACACAGGACTATAATTAGCCCACTAGCTGCTGGGGCCAGTAACACATGACAGACACTTCTCATAACCTCCCCCACCCCATCCACCTGACACACACACACACACAGACTAGAGTGAGCCACCTCCTCCGAACATAACTGCTACATTGTGCAACAAGGCTAAACGTTATACTACTGAGTCTAAAGTGTTCAGCCACAGCCTCCCTGTCTGGGATTCTGCATCACTTGGTAGACAGTAGCTAAGAAGGAGCGCGTATCCACTTGCAGCCAGGATAAATATAGAGCTGCAATATGAGGCCAGGCCAGTGAATCTGTGTGTGTGTGTGTGTGTGTCAGACTTTCAGTCTGTGTGTCTGTCTTCAAGTGTATCACCTAGTTTCTTGGAGTACGTATCCAATTTGTAGGCAGCCTGCTCCAGGGATGACACCTGCTCCTCGATCTGATTGATCTGGTCCAAGTACGGCTGCAGACTGGCGTCTGAACACAGAAACACACACACACACACGGTCAGATGTGCTCCTAGCAGACCAAGAGCACATGCCGGCCTCATAGGTTTTTCCGACAGAATGTGAAACGGTGCGTTTGGTTTGGTCAGTGCTACAGCAGGGTGTCTGGTCTCTGGGAGAGACTCAGCTACAGCAGGGTGTCTGGTCTCTGGGAGAGACTCAGCTACAGCAGGGTGTCTGGTCTCTGGGAGAGACTCAGCTACAGCAGGGTGTCTGGTCTCTGGGAGAGACTCAGCTACAGCAGGGTGTCTGGTCTCTGGGAGAGACTCAGCTACAGCAGGGTGTCTGGTCTCTGGGAGAGACTCACACTTGTTGTTTAGGTCCTGCAGGTTTCGGCTGATGTTGATGCTGATGTCTTTCATCTCCATGTACTTCAGGCTGGTCAGCTTGTTCATGTTCTCTAGCAGACGGTAGTCCTCACAGGTGCCTGGATATGGGGGACGGAAAAGTAGACGAAATAAAAAGTTGAGCGTTCTGATCTGTTCTCCAACCAAGGGCTAGTCCTCAGAGATCGGAGGCTGTTTGGTTAGGGGTTACACCGAATCACACACACGACTGGAGACAGACCTGTGAGTTCTCCTTGTAGAAACACAGCCATCTTGTCGAACATGTCCGTGCACAGCTCGTTAATGTCCGGTTCGGCTGGCTCGGTGGCCTCCTCTGCCGTCTCCACCCCACCGTCACCTGTGTACACACACACACACACACAAAGCTAGCACTCTGTCCGAATTTTTTTATGTAAGAACACAACTTTAGTGAAGTTGTATCAGTACTATGTCCTCTTGACTTTAGGCCATGGTATACTGTGGCTAGCGGGTGCATATCATCTGATCTTGTACCATTTTAAGCGTCGTATTATTTTAAGCTGCAAAGCAAGAAGCCACTGGATGCGGTCAGGAGGGCAGTTTATTGTTAGCCTGCTAGCATTAGCTTGGTAGCTATACTACAAGCGCAGCTAACTGACGACACTCACTGTTAGTGCTGGGCTTCTTAGGCGCTGGTATTAGACTTTCGGTTGCATTCTCCGGTGCCGCTGCTGCCTCTGCCTGGGTATCGCTGCCCCCAGCTAGGTTCAGCGCCGTTGGATGGGCCATAGGTACCCTGGAGATACTGTCCATTGCTGCAGCCTCCTCCCCCGTGGCAGCCATTTTCCCTGTCAGTCAGCCAGACAGTCACATGACTCGAAAATAAACGTGACGCCCTCTTTCCCCCTCGCGCCACACCCTTTTTGACAGGTGCCTTTTGTAGTTTCCGCTACAATGAAAACATCAACAGTTCGATCAATACCGCATCGAGTGAATTAGATAAATATTTAGACTCACAATAAATAGTCAGCAAATGCGTTATGATATTTGCTCTGCTCGGTAGCAGTCCGTCTGCTCTTCAGTCCATGCATGCCTCCACAACAAGTAAACATCTAGAAATCTTTAAATTCGTATAAATGCTAGGTGGACCACTTAAATTGTATATTAAAAAAAAATAAACAAGACAATAGAATAGATCAGTTGCATGACAGGGTGACGCACTACGCATCCACGGAAACGTCTAGTGCTGTAGTGGGAATCCATCGTGACAGGCTAACAGCGGACTGTAAACATGGCGGCGTGCACGGCTGCAGGGCTGTGCTGTACATCCCGTTATTAACAGATTTTGAGATACCGAAACACCAAAATCATGGAGACCGAAGAGGAACAACATATGACAACTCTCCTCTGCATGGGCTTTCCAGACCCTGTTGCGATACGGAAGGCGCTCCGCTTGGCAAAGAACGATATCAACGAAGCAGTAGCACTTCTAACAAATGAAAGCCCCGGACTTGGGTACGGATATGAGCCGATGGAAAGCGGGCCTGCCCCGGGACCCGGCTCCAGTGGTGATGGGGAGACCAGCGGGCGGACTGGCACTGGAGGGTTTGACCCGCCGCCTGCTTACCACGATGTAGTGGATAGCGAGGTAAGGTTCAACATGGGCTTGTTTTTACAATTCAACGAGGTTGAGGGAACTCAGTCGGTAAGGCTCGCCCATTCCTCATACTCATGCATGCGCCCAGCCTGGATGTCAAAGCGGGAGGGAAAACACGCGACGTTCGCTGAGCAAGCTACTGCCAGAGATCTTTGCATGCATTCATAAAAAGCCAAGCGATAGCTCAGAATATAACTCGTTTATTAGCACATTTTGCATTGCGATGCAGTGTTTTAGCATGCGTGCAGAGACACTTTACACTTAACACTACCAAGCTAGCTAGCTAAATAGCTAGATGCTAATGCTAGCTAATGTGGCTCTCGCGGACAGCCAGTGATATGGTTAGCTAATACCTAGCTAACTTTCGCTATCTGTTCTGATTGACTGGCTAGCCATCTCGCCAAAGTAGCTTGCTGGTGCTTGGGGGAGGGGAATTCGAACGAGGCGCGAACCACTGGACATGTAGCTTTAACCAATTACACAATTTAACTAATTAGCTACCCGTTGTCAATGTGTAAATGTAGCTAGCTAACTCAACAACAGTGTCCAAAGTGTAATCTCAGAGAATATTACACTACACTCAGAGAGAGGTATCCTAGATGGCTGTTAGTCAGGTGGCTAGGAGAAGCATACTTTCCAGCGCTTAAAGCTAGCAAGCTTTTTTGACGGTAAAGTGAAATTAGGGACTGAGATTTGTTATTGCTAAAACTAATTGGCAGATCTAAAGTTATGTGACCCATCTTGAGTTTGATAGCTTGCTCACTACGGGAATCCTAACATTGGAACCCCAAGGAGGATATTAAACGATGTCGTAAAAGCAAAGTTTGAACTGGAAATGTACGTTCCCCTCCATTTAACAAACAAGCTAATTCAACATTTTATTAATTATGTAATAAGGGACAGATTCAGACTCGTCGTGATCTACCTCGGGGGTAGGGCAAAGGAAAGCTGTATGATTACTGTCAGTCATTGACAGGAAATACAATTTTCATATGTACTTTCCACAGCTTTGGGCTCTGTGTTCCTAGTCACTAAACACCTTCAAGACAAGTGCGAGTTTGGTGTTCACCTTCCCAGATCCCCTTAAGTTTGTAAGTCCTTACAATGACGAAGGCCTTTCCCTCTGTCTGTGGAATGACTCAACTGAAGAGGTGAGGTCCAGATAGAGCACAGCGTACATAAACATCAACATGTTTTGAAACACAACCTGTTTGTCTGGTTGTCAAGGTGACGTCACGCCTGTTTCTTCTAAACAAAGCCCTTCTCCCGAAGGGAGAGATGATACCAGGACACTGGCCGTGAAGTCCTACGCAATACCTTGGATGTCACAACTCGTAATCGGTTACGTTTCGAAACTAAATGTGCCACTGCGGCCCAAGCAACTGTTTATCTGACGAGGAGGTGGTCGAATGAAAGTTGGCTTTTAAATCCTAAATCTCCTCGTGCACAGGTTGAGATGAATGACGTAATGCCCTGCTACTCTTACCTATTCTCACTGTCTCCTTGTCCTTCTCCTACACTCTACCTTCCCTGGTTTATTTTGCATGTTTGGCTTGATATTTTCCCTCTTTCATTCCCATGTGTCTATTAAGTTCAGGGAGTTATGTCTGTCTCTCTCTCTCTCTCTCTCTCTCTCTCTCTCTCTCTCTCTCTCTCTCTCTCTCTCTCTCTCTCTCACTGTCTGCTGTGTTTGTGCTTAAGAGGCATGTCACAGGTCTGTGGCCCCATGTTCCTCCTAAATATAGCCCTGCAGTCTCTCTCACACACACACACACACACACACTGCAGTCTCTCTTGCTCTCTCACAACACACACTCTGCAGTCTCTGTAATGTAGTGATCTCTAAGGGGTTGTGGGATGCATAGTAACAGACTAGGGGCTCAGTTACCTTGCCACCCTGCACACACACACACACACACACACACAGGGACCGACCCTCAGAGCAGCTCTGCACACTCCCAACATCATTTGATTCTGGTGTCGGAAAGACTCAGCTGCTGTGGTGAAGAGTGTCTAATCCAGACAGAGACAAGGCACACCCAGTAGGCCTGTTCTGTGTCTCCAGTCAGAAAGATTCTTCTGAACGACTTCTGATAGGGAGTCTGTGTGGCGTTTCTCTTCTAAATGACCTTTAACCTTAGTGTGGAACTGCAGCACTCTTCCCTACCAGCCGTTGTCCATCTCTATCCATTCCTCTGACGGGGAAGCTAGGATGAAACCTGATGCTGTTCTATCCCCTCTGCTATTTCCTCCTCTTCCATTCTACATCCATCCATACATGCATCCTGTAGATCAATAATTGTATCCGTATGCAGTTATGGATGAATAGCCTGACTGAGTTAGCGACTGCATTCTGATATTTTAGAGATCCTTTTCTAACAAGCGTTGTATTTACTTAGTGTATCCTTATCAGGTTTTACTGGGATATGGACTGTGATAACCTAGCAGGTTATCAAAACCTGAAACAAAATACTTCATATTGTCGTAGCCCGGTCTAAAATTGAGCTCATCCATCCATACACAGAGAGTTAACATAACGTTGATTGCCACAGCTAATATGTCATGAATATGCATATCAAGCATCATAAATGTGTAACCATCCTGCAATACTATGTAAATAATTCAATAAGTCATTCTGTCCGTTCATTTTGTATGGCAAGCGATGTTCTTCAGACAGGGACCAGGATGACACGATGCATACACACAGTGCTCTAGTATTACAGCAATAACACTCTGTGACACGATGGTGGGCCAGTGAACCAGTTTAGCAGACTAGCCCGCCTGTTTCAGCTGGCTGGCTGGCTGGCTGGTGTTTGATATTGAGGAAGGGAGAGATTGAAGGAGAGAGGATGGAGGAAAGAGAGGGCAAAAGAGATTGAAGGAGAGAGAATAAAATGCAATATGCAATAAGAGAGGATGAAGGGAGGAAGGGATGTAGAAACACCGAGGCCAGGATGAGGGAGGGAGGGAGGGGAAGGATCAGGAGAGGAGATGACTTTCAAAATGACTGCGGTTTTTCCTCCGAGGGAGAAGCACTGTCGTCGCCCTCCATGACCCTGCAAAGGAAACGTGTGCTCTCACACACACACACACACACACACACACAGAGATACTCCTCACACAGGAATACAGCTGGTACTTAAAGGCTCTAGCTAAGAGCCTGGAGAGTCTATTTTAGACAGGAAAACAGGAATGAAATGCTTGTTACTATATAACCACAGGACTGACTGGCCTTGTCCTTGTGTGTTGCAGAGGAGCAATGACGAGAATGGGAACTGCTCCGGAGGCAGCATGGAGTTCCCCACCACTAACCTCTATGAGCTGGAGAGCAGAGTGTTCACCGATCACTGGTCCATCCCCTACAAGAGGGAGGAGTCGCTGGGAAAGTGCCTCGTCGCATCCACCTGCCTCGCCAAACTTGGTAAGATTGTTTGTTTTGGTTTGTGCATATTTACATTTAGTCATTTTTGTGTGTATGTGTTGGAGGGGTTTGTGTGTGTGGGCAGGTGGTGTTCATTGCTGGTGGATTGGTGTTTGTTTAATTTAGATGTACATCAAGGATTTCTTTGTTTCTAGTACTGTGTGTAGGAAGAATGTTCTGTGTGATCTGTTTGGAAGCTTTTCACGCGTATGATGCTATTCGAGGCACAGTTGCTACATCAGGTGACTAAGGACCCGTGGCCAAGTCCTCAGCAGAGATGAGGGATGTGCTGTTTACCTGTCTGTCTCCTCCCCCCTGCCTCTGCCTGTCTCCTCCCCCCTGCCTCCATCTGTCTCCTCTCCTCTGCCTCCGTCTTTCTCCTCCCCCCTGCCTCCGTCTTTCTCCTCTCCCCTGACTCTGCCTGTCTCCTCCCCCCTGCCTCTGCCTGTCTCCTCCCCCCTGCCTCCATCTGTCTCCTCTCCCTGCCTCCTCCCCCCTGCCTCTGCCTGTCTCCTCCCCCCTGCCTCAATCTGTCTCCTCTCCCTGCCTCCTCCCCCCTGCCTCCGTCTGTCTCCTCCCCCCTGCCTCTGCCTGTCTCCTCCCCCCCTGCCTCCATCTGTCTGCCTCCGCCTGTCTCCTCCCCCCCTGCCTCCTCCTGTCTCCTCCCCCCTGCCTCCGCCTGTCTCCTCCCCCCTGCCTCCTCCCCCCTGTCTCCTCCTCCCTGCCTCCGCCTGTCTCCTCCCTCCGCCTGTCTCCTCTCCCCCCTGCCTCCATCTTCCTCAGGTCTGGCCGATGCCGACGAGAACTGCAAGCGCTTCATGGACCGCTGCATGCACGAGGCCTTCAAAAAGGTGAGACGTTTATTTATACAACCCAACTGCTGCCGCGCAGCTAAAACCCATCAACATAATGACGCGCCGCCAACGCGGAGCGCTAACCAGACGTCAGAGCGAGAGCGTGTGAGGTCTGTCACCAACCCCGTCCTTCCCCTCTCCTCTCCTAGCTGCTGACCAGCAGCGCGGTCCATAAGTGGGGCACAGAGATCCATGAGGGGATCTATAACATGTTAATGCTGCTGGTGGAACTGGTGGCCGAGAGGGTCAAACAGGACCCCATACCTGTAGGCCTCATGGGGGTCCTGACCATGGTGAGCAGCACTCAACACACACACACACACACCATGATCCATATACAACTTCTTGTGCCCTCCTGGCGTTAGGTTATCTGCTGCACTATGTGCGCTGTTTGTTTGTTCCCTCGGATCAGAGCTAAATGAAGAAATATCCTGTCGGATCTCCACCAAATAGTCTAGACGTATCTGTGGCGTGTTCTACAGACGTTCTCTCATGGTTCTACAGACGTTCTCTCATGGTTCTACAGACGTTCTCTCATGTCTTGCTGTGTGTCCCAGGCCTTCAACCCGGACAACGAGTACCACTTCAAGAACCGGATGAAGGCTTGCCAGAGAAACTGGGCCGAGGTGTTTGGAGAGGAGAACATGTTTGCCATCTCCCCGAGCAACGCCTATCAAAAGGTAACACTGTGTGTGTAATGCATATTTGTGTTTCTGTGAAAGTGGCTTCAGGGTAAACATCCAGTTTAGCCGTGTGTGTGTGTGTGTGTGTGTGAGGCAGAAGTGCATGGGAGCACGCTTCTCTGATCTGGTGTTGTGTAACTAGACTGTGGCGCTGTGCTTAGTGTGACTGACACATAGCAACTGTGGGGGGGGGGGGGGGACTCAAATTCCTGCTCTGGCGTGCGTGTGTGTGCGCGTGTGTGTGTTGTTCATATTAGTCTGCACATACGTGGAAGTGTGTTTGGTTTGTGTTCCTAGCTGGGCAGTGAACGCTCTGACTGAACAGTGTGTGTTTGTTTCAGGAACCTCACGGCTGGTTGGTAGACCTGGTGAACCGGGTGAGTTTAACACCAACCCACGCCTCGTAAATACCTCAGTGACCCCCCCCCACACACACACACATCTTTTCTGTCTCTTGTTTATTTCTTACTCCATTATTATCTCTGTCTCATCTCTCTCTCCCTCCCTCTCTCTTTCTCTTATCTATCTGTAGTTTGGGGAGATGGGAGGATTCACTGCCATCCAGACCAAGCTCAGCACAGAGGAGATTGAGATTGGGGTAAGAGAAAGAACACACACACACACACACACACTCACACACACACACACACACTCACATTCCTCTCTCTGTTCAGCCCCCAGTACACTGACCTGGCTGACTCACAGAGGGAGAGGGGGGTCGTTGATGAAACAGTTATCCCAGTCGGATAGTGTGTGTGTGGGGGGGGGTTAGACAGACAGACTTTGGGACGGCTTATCCAGGCGAAAGGTCGTCTTGTTTACTTCAGGATTCTCTGTTCTCGGTGACAGGGCAGTGAGACTCACACTCTTGCCCTCCTCCAGAGAGAGAGAGAGAGAGAGAGAGTGTGTGTGTGTGTGAGAGAGAGTGTGTGTGTGAGAGAGATGTGAGAGAGAGTGGGTGTGTGTGTGTGTGTGTGTGTGAGGCATCCTTGTCCCGGCTCTTCCTGTGGGGATTCAGGCCGGAACTACTCCAGCACACAGGCATTGATTGAGTACAATTCCACACACACGCACACACACACACGCACACACACTCCAAGCCTCCCCGCACCATTAGCATGTTAATCAGGCTGACATGTTCAATGGAAGCAGGAAGTTGCACCAGCAAGGTTTGGACCTCTCCTGTTACCCACCCTGCTGTCCCCGTGTCTGTCTGAACTGACAGGAACAGGCTCTGGGAGAGGAGAGGAGAGGAGAGGAGAGGGAGGGAGGGAGGGAGGGTCTGGATACTCAGAAGCCTCTCTTGGGTGAGGGTTCTTTAGTAGTCTGAGTACGAAGGGAGCGGGGAGAGAGGAGGAGTGAAAGGAGGAGTGTTGAAGGAGAGAGAGGAGAGGAACACAGGGCTATTCAGGACACTGCTCAGATTTGGCTCAAAATGACTGAAGACAGCTGGGCTCCCCTGTGGGAAACACACACACACACACACCTTCGGAAACACACCCTCTCACACGCACGCTCAATGTGTATTTGTGTCTGTGATTATCTTCCTAGTGTGTGTCGGCCCTGGTTCAACCACTCGGGGTGTGTGCGGAATACCTCAACTCCAGCCTTGTACAGGTGCGCTAGTCCTCCCTGACACACACACACACACCTACACAAACACAAACCATAGCTAATAGTAATGTGAATAGCTCATGTAATGACATTAATGATATGTGTGCATGGCCTGTAGCCCATGCTGGATCCTGTCATCCACAAGATGATTACCTACGTACAGAACCTGGAGGAGAAGGACCTGAAGGATAAGGTACATAACACACACTCTGCCTGAACACACACACACGCGACACACTGTGGGGGTCACCGACCACACAGCTGTCCCGTGGCAACCGGTGTCAACGACTGAATTGACAGTTTTGTTTTTCTCAACGGTTCTAAAATATTCAAACATCTGGCAAGCTTTATTGTCTGGTCTATCTGTAAAAATGTATTTGGCAGTTTCTTTAGCTTCTGGGGCTTAACCGTTTGGATGTAAAACAAACAGACAGCCGACATAAGACAAATCTGAGTGGGGGGTCAGATGGCTGAGCGGTTAGAGAATGGGGCTATTAATCAGAAGGTTGCCGGTTCGATTCCTGGTCATGTTAAATGACGTTGTGTCTTTGGGCAAGGCACGTCACCCTACTTGCCTCGGGGGGAATGTCCCTGTACTTACTGTCCGTCGCTTTGAATAACAGCGTCTGCTAAATGACTAAATGTAAATCCACCAGTCGTGTCCGTTTTAAAAGTGTTTCAAAGTTCCAAACGCGAGCTCTCTGTCTCCACCAGCGCCTGGTCAGCATCCCTGAGTTGCTGTCTGCCATCAAGCTGCTGTGCATGAGGTTCCAGCGGGACCTGGTCACCGTGGTGGACGACCTGCGGCTGGACACGCTGCTGCGCATGCTCAAGACCCCCCACTTCTCCACCAAGATGAACTCCCTCAAAGAGGTCAGGGGTCCAACTGGTCGGGCTGTCTCCTGGTTCAGGCTGTTCAGCGGAGACATACCTGTGAGAGGAGCTGTACTCTTGACGGTGTGTGTGTGTGTGTGTGTGTGCAGGTAACCAAGTTGATTGAGGAAAGCACAGTGTCTAAAACAGTGAAGAACGCCATAGACACAGACAGACTGTTGGACTGGCTGGTGGAGAATTCTGTCCTCTCAATAGCACTGGAGGGTAAGAACACACACTCTCTATGTCTCTCTCACTCTCTATGTCTCTCTACCTCTCTCTCTTTACCTCTCTGTCTCTCACTCTCTCTCCCTCTCTCTCTACCTCTCTCTATGTCTCTCTACCTCTCTCTCTACCTGTCTCTTTCTCTCTCTCACTCTGTCTCTCACACAATCTCACAAACGCACTTTCCCTCAGAGACTTTCTCTCTTTTCTCCCACTCACACCCCTGTTATTTTCATCTCTTATGTCTCCTCCTCCCTCTCATCCTCATCAAAGTGTAACATTGTAAGGCGTCCGGGGATTGAGGGTGTGTGTGTTTGTGTGGAACAGGTAACATCGACCAGGCTCAGTACTGTGAGAGGATCAAAGGCATCATTGAGCTACTGGGTAGCAAACTGTCCATGGATGAACTCTCCAAAATCTGGAGGATACAGGTGAGAGTGCCATACACACTCTGACACACTCTCTCTCCCTCTTTCTCGCTCCCTCTTTCTCTCTCTCTCCCTCTCCCTCTCTCTCTCTCTCTCTCTCTCTCTCTCTGTCTCTCTCTCTCTCTCTCAAACACACACAGTTATTGTACAGATAAAGAGTATCCTATGTAAATACTTTACAACTGTGTGTGTGTCTGTGTGTGTCCAGGCCGGCCAGTCGTCGACGGTGATTGAGAACATCCACACCATCATCGCAGCAGCTGCCGTCAAGTTCAACTTTGAGCAGCTGAGCCATCTGTTTGTACTGATCCAGAAGGTCAGTGGGCCTGTGTGTGTGTGTGTGTGTGTGTGTGTGTGTGTGTGTGTGGGTAGCGGATTTGTGTGTGTTTCAGGAAAGAGGGGTGTGGTAACGTGTGTGTGTGTTCAGAGCTGGGAGGTGGAGGAGAGAGGAGTGTGGTAACTAACGTGTGTGTGTGTGTGTTCAGAGCTGGGAGGTGGAGAGCGACCGCGTCAGACAGAAGCTGCTGAGTCTCATCGGGAGGATCGGCCGAGAAGCTCGCTCAGAAGCCACCACTGGGAAGGTGTGTGTGCGTGTGCGTGTGTGGACGTACGTCCTTGTGTGTGTCCATGTAAGCGTTTGTGTGTTCCTGCAACCGTCTGACACATAACTGTGTGTGTGTGTGCAGGTGCTGGAGGTGCTGTGGGAGCTGGCCCACCTTCCCACGCTGCCCACCAGCCTGGTCCAGCAGGCCTCAGAGGAACACCTGGGCATCCTGAGCGACGCCTACGCTGTGAAGGAGACCGTCAAACGCAGCTACATCATCAAGTGCATCGAGGACATCAAGAAGGTGACACACACACACACACAGTCTTTCTTCCTAGAGCTGTCCTTATGTCTCCTCTCACCCCAACACACACACACACACACACACACAGTCTTTCTTCCTAGAGCTGTCCTTATGTCTCCTCTCACCCCAACACACACACACACACACACACACAGTCTTTCTTCCTAGAGCTGTCCTTATGTCTCCTCTCACCCCAACACACACACACACACACACAGTCTTTCTTCCTAGAGCTGTCCTTATGTCTCCTCTCACCCCAACACACACACACACACACACAGTCTTTCTTCCTAGAGCTGTCCTTATGTCTCCTCTCACCCCAACACACACACACACACACACAGTCTTTCTTCCTAGAGCTGTCCTTATGTCTCCTCTCACCCCAACACACACACACACACACACACACACAGTCTTTCTTCCTAGAGCTGTCCTTATGTCTCCTCTCACCCCAACACACACACACACACACACAGTCTTTCTTCCTAGAGCTGTCCTTATGTCTCCTCTCACCCCAACACACACACACACACACACACACACACACACACAGTCTTTCTTCCTAGAGCTGTCCTTATGTCTCCTCTCACCCCAACACACACACACACACACACACAGTCTTTCTTCCTAGAGCTGTCCTTATGTCTCCTCTCACCCCAACACACACACACACACACAGTCTTTCTTCCTAGAGCTGTCCTTATGTCTCCTCTCACCCCAACACACACACACACACACACACAGTCTTTCTTCCTAGAGCTGTCCTTATGTCTCCTCTCACCCCAACACACACACACACACACACAGTCTTTCTTCCTAGAGCTGTCCTTATGTCTCCTCTCACCCCAACACACACACACACACACACACACACAGTCTTTCTTCCTAGAGCTGTCCTTATGTCTCCTCTCACCCCAACACACACACACACACATTCCCTGGTGCCCTCTACAGAGACTCTTGGCAGGTTTGGTCTCTAGGTCACACAGCCGTGTTGGAGCTGTTCTGACCCTGTGACCTTGGCGTGTTTTCAAGCCTTTACTCATCTCCTTTCTGACCTTCATTCATTCCTTCATTCCTGCCTTCCTTCATTCCTGCCTTCCTTCATTCCTTCATTCCTTCCCTGTCTTTCATTTGGTCTGTTTTTCACCCTCTTTACCATGACAGTGCAAAAGACAAGGGCACATCCTTCCTTCCTTCCTTGTCTTCTCTTCTTTCCTGCTCTCGGGGGCTACTTTCTCTGGCTCAGAATTAGAAACTCACTCTGCCGCTCACAGCCTCTCTTCTATATTTACACACACACACACTGTCTCACACACACATACACTGTCCCAACTCCTCAAATGAAGTTTATGTTTTTAGACTCAGGAGGAGGTAAAATCCAGCGAGACTCAGAGCTCGTTTCTTACTGGCTCCTGGGGCAAGAGGAAAGCCAGCTCATTGGCCAAAGTAAGACAAGCCCCACCCTTAATACCCCTAATGACCAATCAGCATTCGCCTTCTATCTCATTGCATACACTACACACCAGCCAATCCTGGAGAGGGTCTGGGTCACCCTGGGGGGTATGATTTGGCCTCTTAAGTGATTGTTGCATTGATTAATCTTGACCGGAGCTGATTTTTCAGGTGTGTGTGTGAATGTCGGACGTTGAGGGGGTCACCCTTGGTTGAGGGTGTTCTTGGGGGGGGTGTCTGGTTCTGAATGAGCCACGGGTGTGAAGGCACGGTCCTGATCCAGCTCTGCCCCTCTGTCTGGGCCCACGGCAGAACCAGAGCTGACCCAGGACCAGAGCCACAGACCTCCACAGCCCCCGGCCCGGAACCACCCAGAGAGCTCTGCCCCGTCTCCATGGCGGCAGATGCGAGTCCAAACGGAATAGCTGTCGGCACGGAATGTTCCGAATGTTCCGTGTCGCATGGGGTGGCAGGCCAAGCTGTGAATGTCTGTGACTAAGCCTGTGGGTTTGGCCCTGCCTCTGTAAACACAGCGTGGGGCAGGGCTGGGGGGGGGGGGGCTAGGCAGGGCTGTGGGGGCAAGTAGAGGCAGATGGATGGACGCTGGCTAGCAGGCACACTGGTGCTGACTCAGCCGAATGTGTCAGCACAGCCCCAGTGTGTGTGTGTTTAGCTGCACCGGCCTTTAAACTGGCAATCGGTGATGGGTCATGATAATTAAAGTGTGTGTGTGTGTGTGTGTGCAGGCCTCTCAGCAGAGTCCTCAGGCTGTCTGGGTGGTTCCTGCACTCCGTCAGCTCCATGAGATCACGCGCTCCTTCATCAAACAGACGTACCAGAAACAGGACAAGGTGAGCTACACACACACACACCTCCCCTACGCACACATGCACACACACACCTCCCACACACACATACAAACACACGCAGAAAGACGCGCACCCCTCGACAGACAGATCCTCGCTCCCCCCCCCCCCCCTGCCACGTGTTCTGTCGCCATGGTAACCCCCTCCTTCCCCCCCCCCCCCCCCCCCCCTCCCCTAGCAGAGCATCATCCAGGACCTGAAGAAGAACTTTGAGATCGTCAAGCTGATCACCGGCTCCCTGGTGTGCTGCCACCGGCTCGCCGTCACCGCCTCCGGCTCCACCGGCCTGTCTGGCTCCACCCTCGTGGACGGACGCTACACCTACCAGGAGGTGTGTGTGTGCGTGTGTGTGTATGAGCAGAGCATTAGCTTCTCTCTGGGAAACTGTAGATTCATAATCCCTGGCTCAAATTGATTTGTCTGTCTCTCTGTCTCCCTCTCTTTCTCTCTCTCTGTCTTTGTCTATCTCTCTCTACCTCTCTGTGTCTTTGTCTATCTCTCTCTACCTCTCTGTCTGTGCCTACCTCTCTCTCTCTTTGTCTACCTCTCTCTCTCTACCTCTCTGTCTGTCTACCTCTCTCTCTCTCTTTGTCTACCTCTCTCTCTACCTCTCTGTCTGTGTCTACCTCTCTCTCTCTTTGTCTACCTTTCTCTCTCTTTGTCTACCTCTCTCTCTACCTCTCTGTCTGTCTACCTCTCTCTCTCTCTTTGTCTACCTCTCTCTCTCTACCTTTCTGTCTGTCTACCTCTCTCTCTCTTTGTCTACCTCTCTCTCTCTACCTCTCTGTCTGTCTACCTCTCTCTCTCTTTGTCTACCTCTCTCTCTCTACCTCTCTCTCTCTACCTCTCTGTCTGTGTTTACCTCTCTCTCTCCTCCTCAGTACCTGGACGGGCACATGCGTTTCCTGGCCTTCTTCCTGCAGGAGGCCAGCCTGTACCTGGTGTGGAACCGAGCCAAGGAGATCTGGGAGTGCCTGGTGTCCGGTCCTGACGTCTGTGAGCTCGACCGAGAGGTACGCACACCTGAACACACCTGGGTCTGTGGACATGTGGACTGTGTGTATGAGCGCTAACAAGCTGTGTGTGTGTGTGTAGATGTGTTTTGAGTGGTTCACCAAGGGACAGCATGATCTGGAGAGTGACATACAGCAGCAGCTCTTCAAGGAGAAGATCTTGAAACTGGAGCCCTATGAGATCACTATGAACGGTAAGATCTACCACCCAATCACCTGGCCTGCTGGGTGATCTACTCATATACCACCCAATCACCTGGCCTGCTGGGTGATCTACTCGTATACCACCCAATCACCTGGCCTGCTGGGTGATCTACTCATATACCACCCAATCACCTGGCCTGCTGGGTGATCTACTCATATACCACCCAATCACCTGGCCTGCTGGGTGATCTACTCATATACCACCCAATCACCTGGCCTGCTGGGTGATCTACTCATATACCACCCAATCACCTGGCCTGCTGGGTGATCTACTCATATACCACCCAATCACCTGGCTTGCTGGGTGATCTAGTCATATACCACCCAATCACCTGGCCTGCTGGGTGATCTAGTCATATACCACCCAATCACCTGGCTTGCTGGGTGATCTACTCATATACCACCCAATCACCTGGCCTGCTGGGTGATCTACTCCAAGGATGGTGGAGTGTGATGAAGCATGTGTGTGATTCTTCTGCCTGTGTTCTCCTCACCATGTTCCAGGCTTTAACCTGTTCAAGACCTACTTTGAGAATGTGAACCTGTGTGACCATCGTTTGAAACGCCAGGGAACTCAGCTGGTGAGTGGGTCTTAAGTTACCACACACACACACACCGTCAGCTAGTCTAGTCCATAATAAAGGCTGACGATGACAACATCAAATGTGTGTGTGTGTGTGTGTTTTCAGTGTGTGGAGCGGCTGGACCTCGCAGGCATGGACTTTATCTGGCGTATCGCCATGGAGACGCCGGACGAGGAGATTGCCAACGAAGCCATCCAGCTCATCATCACCTACAGCTACACCAACCTCAACCCCAAGATGAAGAAGGTGGGAGGGAGGGAGGGAGGGAGGGAGGGAGGGAGGGAGGGAGGGAGGGAGGGAGGGAGGGAGGGAGGGAGGGAGGGAGGGAGGGAGGGAGGGAGGGAGGGAGGGAGGGAGGGACAGAGAGAGAGAAAGACAGAGAGAGAGAGAGACAGAGAGAAAGACAGAGAGAAAGACAGAGAGAGAGAGACTTTTCTCTACACTCAGCGTTCTAGTGAGTCATCACCATTGTCTCTGTTTCTCCAGGATTCTGTGTCGCTGCACAAGAAGTTCATTGCTGATTGTTACAAAAGACTCGAGGTTAGTTGTTTTTGGAACCATTTAGTGGTGTTGGAATAGACCATGTACACAGTCACATACACTATCAAACCACAAATAACATCTTCTAGTTGCCTTTATGATCTAAATATGCAAAGCCTCTCTGTCTGGCCTGTCAGGCTGCTAGCTCGGCACTGGGCGGGCCAACCTTGACTCATGCTGTTACCAGGGCAACCAAGATGCTGACGGCCACCGCCATGCCGACGGTGGCCACATCTGTCCAATCACCATCCAGGTACACAGCAGGGAGTTCTGGGTAGGAGTTTCTATCTTTAGGTTCTAGTTTGGAATGGCACACACACACACACACACACACACACACACACACACACACACACACACACACACACACTGTTTACTGTACTTGATAACACACACACACACACACACACACACACACACACACACACACACACACACACTGTTCACTGTACTTGATAACACACACACACACACACACACAGACACACACACACACACACACTGTTTACTGTACTTGATAACACACACACACACTGTTTACTGTACTTGATAACACACACACACACACACACACTGTTTACTGTACTTGATAACACACACACACACTGTTCACTGTACTTGATAACACACACACACACTGTTTACTGTACTTGATAACACACACACACACACACACAATGTTCACTGTACTTGATAACACACACACACACTGTTTACTGTACTTGATAACACACACACACACACACACAATGTTCACTGTACTTGATAACACACACACACACTGTTTACTGTACTTGATAACACACACACACTGTTTACTGTACTTGATAACACACACACACACTGTTTACTGTACTTGATAACACACACACACTGTTTACTGTACTTGATAACACACACACACACTGTTTACTGTACTTGATAACACACACACACACTGTTTACTGTACTTGATAACACACACACACTGTTTACTGTACTTGATAACACACACACACAATGTTTACTGTACTTGATAACACACACACACACTGTTTACTGTACTTGATAACACACACACACTGTTCACTGTACTTGATAACACACACACACACTGTTCACTGTACTTGATAACACAGACACACACTGTTTACTGTACTTGATAACACACACACACACACTGTTTACTGTACTTGATAACACACACACACACTGTTTACTGTACTTGATAACACACACACACACTGTTTACTGTACTTGATAACACACACACACACACACACACTGTTCACTGTACTTGATAACACACGCACACAATGTTCACTGTACTTGATAACACACACACACACTGTTTACTGTATTTGATAACACACACACACACTGTTCACTGTACTTGATAACACACACACACAATGTTCACTGTACTTGATAACACACACACACACACACTGTTTACTGTACTTGATAACACACACACACAATGTTCACTGTACTTGATAACACACACACACACACTGTTTACTGTACTTGATAACACACACACACACTGTTCACTGTACTTGATAACACACACACACACACCTGTTTACTGTACTTGATAACACACGCACACAATGTTCACTGTACTTGATAACACACACACACACTGTTTACTGTATTTGATAACACACACACACACTGTTCACTGTACTTGATAACACACACACACAATGTTCACTGTACTTGATAACACACACACACACACACACTGTTTACTGTACTTGATAACACACACACACAATGTTCACTGTACTTGATAACACACACACACACACAATGTTCACTGTACTTGATAACACACACACACACACAATGTTCACTGTACTTGATAACACACACACACAATGTTCACTGTACTTGATAACACACACTAACACACACACACACAATGTTCACTGTACTTGATAACACACACACACACTGTTTACTGTACTTGATAACACACACACACAATGTTCACTGTACTTGATAACACACACACACACTGTTTACTGTACTTGATAACACACACACACACAATGTTCACTGTACTTGATAACACACACACAATGTTCACTGTACTTGATAACACACACACACACACTGTTTACTGTACTTGATAACACACACAGACAATGTTCACTGTACTTGATAACACACACACACACACAATGTTCACTGTACTTGATAACACACACACACACTGTTTACTGTACTTGATAACACACACACACACACACACACTGTTTACTGTATCAGATAACACACTAACTGTTCACTGCACTGCTGACATCATGTATTAATGCTGGGTACCCTGTTAGCATGTGACAGGGTAACGGAGCACATTACTGGAGACAAACAACTGTTCCCCTCTCATTTTTTCGCCTCAAATTTTTGGGGTCTGAATTTCATCATTGGAATTTCACCAGCCGGAATTTAGTACTATTTGAATTTCTGAAGCTTGAATTTTTTTAAATAACATTTTTTGGATCCCGAATTTAACTGGTGGCCACAAATAATAAATTTTTGAGAAACACTGTCGAGAGTAAACTTGATTTAGTTTGTCTCCCGTGACCTTAACAAAAAAAAAAGGTCGTAGCTCGCCGTCGCTTGTGTGTGTGTGTGTGTGTCTCTGCTCCCGTCATCTCATTGGTCGGCAGCTCACCCTGTCCCCCGCCCCCTCCAGGTCAACCAAGCTGGTGATCATCGAGCGGCTGCTGCTATTGGCCGAGCGCTACGTCATCACCATCGAGGTAAGCCCCGCCCACGAAGGTCATGGTTTCAGGGTTCCTGAGAGGGTAAGAGAGAGGAGGGAGGGACGGAGGTAGAGGGGAGGATGAA
>NC_090075.1:2389905-2468709 GCF_038355195.1 Osmerus mordax
CCTGGTCCTCAGGGACCCCCTGTCCTGCATGTTTTAGATGTTTCTTGGCTCCAACACACCTGATTCAAATGCATGTTCGTTACCAGGCTTCTACAGAGCTAGATAACGACCCATTTATTTGGATCAGGTGTGTTGGAGCAGGGAAACATCTAGAACATGCAGGACAGGAGTTCCCTGAGGACAGGGTTAAGAAGCACTGACCTAGAGTGTCGTTTGTGAGAGAACCCGATTTGTCGCTTCCAAGCTGTAATGGTGTGTGTGTGTGTTCACAGGCAGCAACTGCAGCTCCAGCAGCGAGGGCGAAGCCCCCCCCGACAGCGTTGCATGCTGGGATATGCGTGAGACAGCAGTGCGTTTCCATCAAGGACGCCATCATCGCCCGCGAGGCCCTGTCTCTGCTGGTCACCTGTCTCCAGCTACGCTGCCAACAGCTCTGTACGACACACACACACACACACACACACTCACACACACTCACACACACTCACACACACACACTCACACACACACACTCTCACACACTCACACACACACACTCCACAACACACACTCACACACACACACTCTCACACACACTCACACACACTCACACACTCTCACACACTCTCACACACTCTCACACACACACTCACACACACTCACACACACTCACACACCCTCACACACACTCACACACTCTCACACACTCACACACTCTCACACACACTCACACACTCTCACACCACTCTCACACACTCTCACACACTCACACACTCTCACACACTCACACCTCACACACACTCACACACTCACACACTCTCACACTCTCACACACTCACACACTCACACACACACTCACACACACTCTCACACACACTCACACACACTCACACACACTCTCACACACACTCACACACTCTCACACACTCTCACACACTCTCAACGGTTGTATCATGACGTGTGTTAGGGTGTGTGGTCTGAACACTTGACTGTTTCCTCCTCCAGCCTCGTTCTACAACCTTCCCTCTGTCAGCGACTTCATCATCGACATCCTGCTGGGCTCTCCCAGTGGAGAGGTGCGACACACACACACTCTCTACCGCACACCACACACTCTCTACCACACACATGATGTTCACCATGCCAGTGTGACTGTCGTGTGTGTGTGTCTGCTGTAAAATCCCCTCCCTCTCTCTGTGTATCTAAACATCCTCTCTCTCTGTGTGTATCTAACATCCTCTCTCTGTGTATCTAACCTCCTCTCTCTCTCTGTGTATCTAAACATCCTCTCTCTCTCTGTGTATCTAACATCCTCTCTCTCTGTCGTTCTTTGTGTGTGTGTGTGTGTGTCAGATCCCGCCGCGTGGCGTGCGACCAGCTGTACACCCTGAGCCAATCGGACACCTCGCCCCTTCCCCGACCTCCAGAAGCCCAACCCTCTTCCTGCTGTCGGTGGTGCTGACCGCCCAGCTGCCCCTCTGGAGCCCCCACCTCCGTCATGAGGGGGGGTCAACCAGAGGTACACACACACACACACACTACACACACACGCATGCACACACACACAGAGCCCTGACTGCAGCTCGTCCTGTGTTGGAGCTGTGCCTGAAGGTGTGCCTCTCCCTGCAGGCTGCTGTCCCCAGTGCACTGAGTACTTCGACCCTGCGCTGTCAGCTGCTGGATGACCTCACCAGTAAGTCGCACCAGCGTCTGAACTGTCGCTCTGCCCCGAGGGTGCCAGCCCGCTCGTTTCTGTCCAGCAGAGGTCAGTGTTACTGACTCTGCCTCTCTGTCTCTCCTTCTCTCTCCCACCTTCTCCCCCTCCTTTCTCCCCCTCCCCTCCTCTCCTCCCACCTTCTCCCCCCTCCACTCCCCCCCCCCCCCTCCCCTCCTCCCTCCACTCCCCTCCACCTCCTCCCCCTCCTCCACTCCACTCCCCTCCTCCCTCCCCTCCCCCAGGTTCAGAGATGGAGTGTTTGTGAACGTGAGTGCGGCCGCCATGCTGGAGGATGAGATCTCGTGGCTGGACAACTTTGAGCCGAGCTGGAGCGCTGAGATGGAGACGAGCGAGGCTGACAACATCCTGCAGGCGGGCCACCTGCGCCTCATCAAGACCCTGCTGTCGCTCTGCGGCAACGAGAAGGAGCAGCTAGGTTAGCTGTGTCCCTCACACATACACACACACACGCAGTCTTTGACCCCCGGTCCTTATCCTAGGGTCTCCTTCCCATCCTCTAAATCCTCTTTTTTTTCTCTGTCTCTCTCTCTCTCTCCCTGTCTCTCTCCCCTGTCTCTCTCCCTGTCTCTCTCTGTCTCTCTCCCCACAGGTGCATCTTTGATCCAGCAGCTTCTGGATGACTTCCTGTTCCGCGCCTCACGCATCATCATCAACAGCTCTAACCCCCACCCCCCTCCGCCCGCGCCCCAGCCACGACTTCCACCCCAAGTACGCCTGCCACCCTGCACTCCATCCCGCACACACGCTCAGTTTTCCACAAAAAAAAAAGAACTGTTACTGAAACTCCCTCTCTCCTGTGTGTGTGTGTGTGTGTGTAGGTGCAGCACAGCCAGCAGCAGGCTAGCGGCCTACGAGGTTCTGGGTGATGCTAGCTGACAGCTCTCTGTCGAACCTTCGCCTCATCACCAGAGAGTTGCTGTCCATGCACCACCAGTCTGACCCCTCACAGTCGCACACGCATACACACACACACACACACACACTTGTCCAGACTTATTCTTCTGATAGTGTGGATATTTAACTCTTGCAACCCCCCCTTTATCTCTCCTTTCCCACCCTCTCTCCTCTCCCTCACTGTCTTTCCTCTCTCCTGTCCCTCACTCTTTCTCCCCCCCCCTCTCTCTCCCCTCCCTCTCTCCCCTCCCTCTCTCCCTCACTGTCCCCCTCCCTCACTGTCTCCTCTCCCCTCCCTCTCTCCCTCACTGTCCCCCCTCCCTCACTGTCTCCTCTCTCCCTCACTGTCCCCCTCCCTCACTGTCTCCTCTCCTCTCTCCAGTACCTCCCTCCTGTGGACAGCCCGTTCAGTCTCAGGGTTTGTAGGGCTGAAGAACGGAGGAGCCACCTGCTACATGAACGCTTGTGTTCCAGCAGCTCTACATGCAGCCTGGCCTGGCAGAGGTACACACACACACCTGTTACACACACACCTGTAACACACACACACACCCTGTTACACACACACACACCTGTAACACACACACACACACCTGTTACACACACACACCTGTTACACTCACACCTGTAACACACACATACACCTGTTACACACACACACACCTGTTACACACACATCTGTTACACACACACACACATGCCTTACATGCACACCTGTACACACACACACCTGTTACAGGTGTGTGTATTCTCTGTGTTCTATCAGTCTGGGTGTCCACCAGATGGCGATAGATTCTCTTTGAAGAAAATAGTTTAATAAATAATATCTCTCCGTCAATGATTTCAATGTTTTTGGACATGAGAATACAACGTGTGTGTGTGTGTGTCCAGGCGATCCTGTCCATTGAGGATGACTCGGAGCAGCCTGAGGAGAGCGTGTTCTGTCAGGTCCAGTCTCTGCTGGGACACCTGATGGGAGAGCAAGCTGCAGTACTACGTCCCTGAGAACTTCTGGAAGGTGTGGAGATTCACCCTCTCACCCCCACCTCATTCTCACCACACCTCAACCTGAAGTGAAACTGGAGATCTCAAGCTGCAGGGGCATGTAGGTCATTGTGTGTGTGTGTGTGTGTGTTTCAGATCTTCAAGATGTGGAATAAAGAGCTCTATGTGCGTGAGCAGCAAGACGCCTATGAGTTTTTCACCAGCCTGGTGGACCAGTTAGACGAACACCTCAAGGTACAACATGCACCTAACACACACACACTCGCGTCACTTAACACACACACACACTCTCATACGCGTGCCTGCATGTGTTCCCCGTCAGAAAATCGGTCGGGAGCAGATCTTTAAGAACACCTTCCAGGGCATCTTCTCTGATCAGAAGATCTGCAAGGACTGTCCTCACAGGTGAGACGGGCGCCATGGTTACCGTGCAGCGTGACTGGCCGGACGTCAGCGCCCTGACCTCTGACCCCATGACCCCCCTCACCCAGGTACGAGCTGCGAGGAGACCTTCATGGCCTTGAATCTGGGCGTGACTTCTTGCCAGAGCCTGGAGATCTCATTGGACCATGTTTGTCAGAGGGGAGGTGCTTGAGGGAAGCAACGCCTACTACTGCGAGAAGTGCAAAGAGAAGGTGTGTGTTGGGAGAAGAGAAGGAGAGAGAAGAGAGAGAGAGAGAGAGAGAGAGAGAGAGAGAGAGAGAGAGAGAGAGAGAGAGAGAGAGAGAGAGAGAGAGAGAGAGAGAGAGAGAGAGAGAGAGAGAGAGAGAGAGAGAGAGAGAGAGAGAGAGAGAGAGAGAGAGAGACTGATATCTGTGTGTGTGGGGGGGGGGGGGGTGAGAGAGAGAGAGACTGCGGGTGTTTATCAATCCGAAGAACGCTGAGAACGCAAGGACATTCTTTTGAAGAACGTTCTTGCAAGCGTCCTTGCGAGAATGGTCTTGCAAGTCCGCAAGGACTTCTGGGAAATCAGAAGCGTTCTCGCTGGTCAAGTCACCATCCGATGCATCCTCGATAAAAGGGGCGGATCAGGAACATTTCCGGGTATTTTTGGCGTTCTTGGTGACTTGTGTTCTTTGGATTGGAACTGTACTTGGGCAATGAAGGATGACGTCAAACGAGTTCGCAAGAACACATGAACGGAAAAAAACGTGGATTGATAAACAGCCTATGATATCTTTCTGTGTGTGTGGGGGGGGGAGAGAAAGAGAGAGAGAGAGACTGTGATATATTTGTGTGTGTGTGTGTTAACCTGTGTGTGTGCGTCTCCAGAGGACCACGGTGAAGAGGACCTGCATCAAGTCCCTTCCCAGCGTCCTCTGCATCCACCTCATGCGCTTCGGCTTCGACTGGGAGAGCGGGCGCTCCATCAAATACGACGAGCAGATCAGGGTACAGCTCCCTTGCTTAACCTGTGTGTGTGTGTGTGTTTAACCTCTGTGTGTGTGTGTGTGGAACCTGTGTGTTTGTTCAACCTGTGTGTGTTTGTGGAACCTGTGTGTTTGTTCAACCTGTGTGTGTTTGTGGAACCTGTGTGTTTGTTCAACCTGTGTGTGTGTGTGTGGAACCTGTGTGTTTGTTTAACCTGTGTGTGTGTGGAACCTGTGTGTGTCTGTGTGTGTGTGTGTGTGTTTAACCTGTGTGTGTGTGTAACCTGTGTGTGTGTTTAACCTGTGTGTGTGTGTAACGTGTGTGTGTGCAGTTCCCCTGGGTGCTGAACATGGAGCCGTACACCGTGTCGGGCATGGCTCGCCAGGACTGCAGCGTGGAGGGTGGCGAGGGGCGGGGCGACGGCGCCGCAGGGGGGTCGCCCAGGAAGAAGGTGACCATCTCTGAGAACTACGAGCTGGTGGGAGTCGTAGTCCACAGCGGCCAAGCTCACGCAGGACATTACTACTCCTTCATCAAAGACCGCCGGTGAGACACACACACACACAGAGGTTCTTGAGTTCCCCAGAGTGTGTAGGAGTGTTTGTGCCCCCTGCAGAGCCCAGTGGCGTCCTAATGTGTAAGCATCTCCAGATGTCTGGCAGCAGCCACGCTGGGGAGCTGGAATGTGGAGACCACAGAACCTAACACCACTCTCCTCGCCTCCGACCCCTCCCCTACCTGCTTTTCTGCCCCTCTCCTCCCTCCCCCTTTCTTCTCCTCTTCCTCTCTTCCCTCCCTCTCCTCTCCTTCCTCCCCCTCTCTACTCCCTCCTTCTCCCTCCCTCCCCCTCTCCTCTCCCAGTGGTGGTGCCCGTGGCCGGTGGTACAAGTTTAACGACAACGTCGTGGAGGAGTTTGACATGAACGACGACACTCTCGAGTACGAGTGCTTCGGAGGGGAGTACCGACCCAAAGTCTACGACCAGTGTAAGCACGGAGCGGACCACTTCCTGCGTGATAGGACCAGCTAGGCCACACTTATAGCCTAACCCCCTTACTGTGTGTGTGTGTGCGCGCCTGCAGCCAACCCCTACCCAGACGTGCGGAGGCGCTACTGGAACGCCTACATGCTGTTCTACCAGAGGATCAGTGACCAGAACTCTCCGGTGCTGCCCAAGAAGAGCCGTGTCAGCGTCATGAGACAGGAGGCCGAAGACCTCACCCTGTGAGACACACAGACACACACACACTCACCCACACACACACACCCACACACAGACATACACACACACAGACACACTCACCCACACACAGACACACACAGACACACACAGACACACACACACACAGACACACTCACCCACACACAGACATACACAGACACACTCACCCACACACAGACACACCCACACACAGACACACACACATTCAAATTACCCTTTTCCCCCAACACCTTGATATCCACTGATTTAAGTACTATCTCTCTGCGACAACCCCTCCCCCCCCCCCCCCCCCAGGTCGGCCCCCTCCTCCCCTGACGTGTCCCCCCAGTCGTCCCCCCGGCCCCCCAGGGCCAACAACGACCGGCTCACCCTCCTCACCCGTCTGGTCCGCAAGGGGGAGAAGAAGGGCCTGTTTGTGGAGAAGATGCCTGCTAGCATCTACCAGGTAACTAGCTACACTAACCCTAACCCTGCTAGCATCTACCAGGTAACTAGCTACACTAACCCTAACCCTGCTAGCATCTACCAGGTAACTAGCTACACTAACCCTAACCCTGCTAGCATCTACCAGGAAACTAGCTACACTAACCCTAACCCTGCTAGCATCTACCAGGTAACTAGCTACACTAACCCTAACCCTGCTAGCATCTACCAGGTAACTAGCTACACTAACCCTAACCCTGCTAGCATCTACCAGGTAACTAGCTACACTAACCCTAACCCTGCTAGCATCTACCAGGTAACTAGCTACACTAACCCTAACCCTGCTAGCATCTACCAGGTAACTAGCTACACTAACCCTAACCCTGCTAGCATCTACCAGGTAACTAGCTACACTAACCCTAACCCTGCTAGCATCTACCAGGTAACTAACCCTAACCCTGCTAGCTACAGTCAGCTAGACTAACCCTAACCCTGCTAGCTACAGTACAGCTAGACTAACCCTAACCCTGCTAGCTACAGTCAGCTAGACTAACCCTAACCCTGCTAGCTACAGTACAGCTAGACTAACCCTAACCCTGCTAGCTACAGTACAGCTAGACTAACCCTAACCCTGCTAGCTACAGTACAGCTAGACTAACCCTAACCCTGCTAGCTACAGTACAGCTAGACTAACCCTAACCCTGCTAGCTACAGTACAGCTAGACTAACCCTAACCCTGCTAGCTACAGTACAGCTAGACTAACCCTAACCCTGCTAGCTACAGAACAGTCATACTAACCTCTGATGCGCTCTGTCCTATAGATGGTGCGGGATGAGAACCTGAAGTTCATGAGGAACAGAGACGTCTACAACAGCGACTACTTCAACTTCACCCTCTCCCTCGCCTCCGTCAACGCAGTAAGTACACAGCTGTTTGTGTGTGTGTGTATTTATATACGTGTGTGTGTGGTGTGCTTATATTTGTATGTGTGTTTACGTCGTGTGTGTGTGTGTGTTTCCAGACCAAGCTGAAGCACCCGGTCTACCAGGCCATGGCCAAAGAGAGTCTACAGCTAGCGGTTCACTTCCTCTTCCACACCTACCTACGCACCAAGAAGAAGCTCCGGTACACACACACACACACACTCAGTCACAGCTCCAACACAAGCACACACACACACTTTTGGATGGAATATAACAGCTGTTAACCTGTTGTTGCCTCCCCTGGTAGGGTGGACACAGAGGAGTGGATGGCCACAGTGGAGGTGCTGCTGTCTAAGAGCAGCGAGGCCTGCCAGTGGATGGTGCAGTACCTGGTGGGACCAGAGGGCCGAGAGATCACCAAGTCAGTACCACACAGCTCCATCCAGTACCCCACACAGCCCTACCAACTACCCCACACAGCCCTACCAACTACCCCACACAGCCCTATCAACTACCCCACACCTCTCCACCAGCTACCCCACACACCTCTCAACCAGATACCCCACACAGCCCTATCAACTACCCCACACCTCTCCACCAGCTACCCCACACACCTCTCAACCAGATACCCCACACAGCCCTACCAACTACCAAACACCTCTCCACCAGCTACCCCACACACTGCTACCCAGGGCTCAGAGCTTATCAAAGGCTTTGCTCCATCCTGGCACTGGTTCCAGATGCCAGTGTTGAGTTGGTAACAAAAGTGAGAGCAAAGACCCCCGGCCTCGCGCGCACACGCACACACACACACGCACGGTCACCCGAGGCACCTCCCAGCATGCAGGGCTCCCCGGGGCTGTCGTTAGCGTGCATCCAGCGGGACGGGGGGCAGATTGAAAGCACCTGTGTGGGCGCCTCCTGAATGCTGATTGGCTGAAAGAGTGGGCCCGGCTCTGGAATGCTAAGACTCAGTCAGCCCTGGTGTTTGGGGGGGGGGGGGGGGGGGGGGTGTCGAGGTGTAACATTTCCCTAATCAACGTGTGTGAGTGGTTTGTTTCCAGTTTGTGTGTGTGTGTGTGGAGATATGGGGTGAGTTCAGCTCTTAGCTGTGATTGGCTGTTAAGTATCGGACGTTTTGGACCACGCTCCACGCCACTCCTCTCCCGCACGCACACACACCCACAACAAAGACACACAGGCACAGCAGCGTGCCGTAACTGCATGTGTGGTGTGTGTCAAGGCCAAATATGTCAAGGTTCTTAACAAGCGAGCATTCTTCAAGATTTTTATTACACACACACGGGTCACTTTTGACTAAATATAGTATTGTTATTGGCTTTCCAGTCCGATTGTGCCATCTTTAATACGTCAGGGAAATCTTACATTGTTCACACGAGCCTCGAAAACGTTGAAAGCAGGAGAGCGCGATTTGTTTTAGGAGAATAGAACAGGGTCCCTTAAACGTGCTTGAATCCACAGTTATAATCATGTTAAACTCATCTGTTGTCCACTCTCTCCCCCCCCCCCCTCCCTCCCCCCCCCCTCCCTCCCCCCCCCTCCCCCGTCCAGGGTGTGTCTGCTGGAGTGCAGCATGAGGGAGATCAGGGCAGTGGTGGCCGCCATCTTGGAGAAGACCTTGGAGAGCGCGCTCCACTTTGGCGACCCGGGATTGGACAGCCTGACCGACGCCCTGCTCTCCCTATTGGATAAGGATGTTCCGGAGAACGTCAAGAACTGTGCCCAGTACTTCAGTCTCTTTAGCAACTTTGCACAGAGGGTAACACACACACACACACACACACAATAATCCATGTTCTCTATTGGTGTGAGACAGAAAACCTGTCTTTGAATGAATGAGGCATTGACTTGTCTGTCTGACCTTCTGTCTGTCTGACTTCCTGTCTGACTGTCTGCCTGACTGTCTGACTGTCTGTCTGACTTCCTGTCTGTGTGTCTGTCTTGTCTGACTTCCTGTCTGTGTGTCTGTCTTGTCTGACTTCCTGTCTGTGTGACTGTCTGTCTGACTTCCTGTCTGTGTGTCTGTCTTGTCTGACTTCCTGTCTGTGTGACTGTCTGCCTGACTTCCTGTCTTACTTCCTGTCTGTCTGTCTGACTTCCTGTCTGTGTGTTTCAGGGACATGGGCCGTGCCAGTTGTTGTTGAAACACTCTGCGTATCGCAGGATGCTTATCTTCCTTCTGGGGCCCAACAGGCAGAACAACCAGGTAACACTCTCTCTCTCACACACACACACTCTTTCTGCCTCTCCGACACACACATGTACACATGGTACAGATGTGGATCATTCCGTCTTGTAGATCTGATGTGGGTGCTGTTCTTCCACACACTGCTCTATCAACACTTCTCTCTCTCTCTCTCTCTCCCTCTCTCTCGCTCTCTCTCTCTCTGTAGAACCGGCGCTGGAATCCAGCTCAGGCGCGAGAGTTCCTCCACCTCCACACGACCCTGGCCATGATCGCCCTCCAGTCTGACCTCAGCACCCAGAGGACCCAGGGTGAGACGGGCGCACACACACACACACATGCTCCCAGACACACACGCTCCCACACACACACACATACTCTCACACACACACACCTAGGAGGTCGTCCTGTCTGACGGCTCCTTCTCTCCTCTCAGCTCCCGGCTCCTTCAAGCTGAGTGTGGGTGTCATCCCTCACTCCACCTCCCTCCTCCCCCTCAACCCCGACATCCTGGCCTCGCTCTTCACCCCGGAGGGGCAGCCCTACCTGATGGAGGTACCTATCACACACACACACACACACTTACAGATACACACACACGTTTATCCACTCTTGAACTTGCCGCAGGATGTTGTGTGTGTGTGTGTGTGACGTGGTCTATGTTCTGCTGGCCAGGTGATGTTTGCCATGCGGGAGCTGTCTGGTCCACTGGCCATCCTCATAGAGATGGTGACACGCTGCTCTTTCTGCAACGAGCCCTTCTCCCTGGGAGTCCTGCAGCTGCTCAAGGTCCGGAGGACTACAAGTCCCACACTGCCCATTTAGCAGAACTACAAGTCCCCACACTGCCCATTTAGCAGAACTACAAGTCCCACACTGTCCATTGAGCAAAACTGCTGAAGACGGAGCATTCTGTCAGGGGCTGAGGGGTGTTCTAATGAGTGTGTGTGTGTGTGTGTGTAGACCCAGCTGGAGACTGCTCCACCACACGAGCTGAAGAATGTGTTCCAGATGCTGCAGGAGCTGTTGGTGAGTGGCAGCTGTCAATCAAACCTGTCCGAGGTATAATCCCAGATCTCAGGTCCCTGTACAGGCACCACTCCCCAGTCCTCCTGGAAACCAACCTCTCTCTATCTCCTTTTCGCATTCTCCCTCTCTCTCTCCTCCTCCCTCTCTCGCTCTCTCTCTCAGGTGGTGGAGGACCCCCTCCAATCCCAGAGGCTCAAGTACGCCTTCGAGTCAGAGAAAGGCCTCCTGGGTAGATATCCTGCTCCATCCTATAGGATTTCCTGCTGATGTTAGAACCTGCTGGGTTTAGATGAACTCTGCCTCACTCTGCCCATCTCTCCCTCTTTCCCCTCCTCTCCCCTTCCTCTCCCTCCTCTCCCTCCCTCTTTCCCCTCCTCTCCCCTTCCTCTCCCTCTCTCTCCCCCTCACTCTCTCTCCCCCTCCTCTGCCTCTCTCCCTCTCTCTCCCCCTCCTCTCTCCCCTTCACTCTCTCTCCCCCTCCTCTGCCTGTGCCTCTCTCCCCCCCCTCCTCTCCCTCTCTCCCCCTCCTCTCCCTGCAGCTCTGATGCACCAGAGCAACAACGTGGACAGCAGCCGATGCTACCAATGTGTCAAGTTCCTGGTCACCCTGGCCCAGAAGTGAGTGTCACTCCTGGGGTCCCAGATCAGGGGCTTAGACTGGACAAGATACCATGACAACCAATGCTGTTCCTGTTTGACGTGTGTGTGTGTTTTCGTCAGGTGTGCTCCTGCTAAGGACTACTTCAAGGACCTCTCTGGTCACTGGAGCTGGGCAGTGCAGTGGCTGCAGAAGAAAGTAAGTCTGGGAGACAGTCTCATACCACACACACACCCACGCTACACACACACACGTATCCACGCTACACACACACACGTATCCACGCTACACACACACACGTATCCACGCTACACACACACACCCACGCTACACACACACACGTATCCACGCTACACACACACACGTATCCACGCTACACACACACACGTATCCACGCTACACACACACACGTATCCACGCTACACACACACACACACACACACACACGTATCCACGCTACACACACACACGTATCCACGCTACACACACACACGTATCCACGCTACACACACACACGTATCCACGCTACACACACACACACACGTATCCACGCTACACACACACACGTATCCACGCTACACACACACACACACGTATCCACGCTACACACACACACGTATCCACGCTACACACACACACACACGTATCCACGCTACACACACACACCCACGCTACACACACACACGTATCCACGCTACACACACACACGTATCCACGCTACACACACACACGTATCCACGCTACACACACACACGTATCCACGCTACACACACACACGTATCCACGCTACACACACACACCCACGCTACACACACACACGTATCCACGCTACACACACACACGTATCCACGCTACACACACACACGTATCCACGCTACACACACACACGTATCCACGCTACACACACACACGTATCCACGCTACACACACACACGTATCCACGCTACACACACACACGTATCCACGCTACACACACACACGTATCCACGCTACACACACACATGTATCCACGCTACACACACACACGTATCCACGCTACACACACACACGTATCCACGCTACACACACACACGTATCCACGCTACACACACACACCCACGCTACACACACACACACACGTATCCATGCTACACACACACACACACACACACGTATCCACGCTACACACACACACCCACGCTACACACACACACACACGTATCCACGCTACACACACACACACACACACACACACGTATCCATGCTACACACACACACACACGTATCCACGCTACACACACACACACACACAGCAGCATATAATCCTTGTCCTCTCCTGCCAGATGTCAGAACACTACTGGACTCCACAGAGCAACGTCTCCAACGAGACGTCCACCGCCAAAACCTTCCAGCGTACCATCTCTGCTCAGGTACACACACACACATCTCAAAACATGACTCTCTCTCATCCATCTTCCCTCTTTGCTGTCAAGGCAACCACTTACTCCTAACCTCCCTCTCTCTATTGTGTGTGTGTGCAGGACACCCTGGCATATGCCACAGCGCTGCTGAACGAGAAGGAGCAGTCAGGTAGCAGTAACGGCTCTGACGGCAGCCCAGCCAATGAGAACGCCGACCGCAGCCTCCGACAGGTAAGCCCCGCCCACACAGCGAGCGAGGCGTCACGTCAACATGTCCTTTAACCCCCTGTAACTCACACCATTCTCTCTCCCTCTCTCTCTCTTGCTGTTGTTCTCTCTCTCTCTTGCTGTTGTTCTCTCTCTCCATCTCTCTCTCTTGCTGTTTTTCTCTCTCTCTCTCTCTTGCTGTTGTTCTCTCTCTCCATCTCTCTCTCTTGCTGTTTTTCTCTCTCTCTCTCTCTTGCTGTTGTTCTCTCTCTCCGTCTCTCTTGCTGTTGTTCTTTCTCTCTCTCTCTTGCTGTTGTTCTCTCTCTCTCTTACTGTTGTTCTCTCTCTCTCTCTCTCTTGCTGTTGTTCTCTCTCTCTGTCTCTCTCTCTTGCTGTTGTTCTCTCTCTCTCTTGCTGTTGTTTTCTCTCTCTCTGTCTCTCTCTCTTGCTGTTGTTCTCTCTCTCTCTCTCTCTTGCTGTTGTTCTCTCTCTCTCTCTCTTCCTGTTGTTCTCTCTCTCTCTTCCTGTTGTTCTCTCTCTCTCTTGCTGTTGTTCTCTCTACCTCTTTCAGGGTTCGGAGTCTCCCATGATGCTTGGTGATTCTAAGAGCGATCTCGAGGACGTTGACCCCTAGCAACTCAGACCAGCAGAATCCCTCCAATAAGGAGGCGGCACAGTTCCTGGCAGCCAATCGATAGACTGCAGTTCACCTCTGATTGGTCAGGACCCCTGCAACCGCCAGTCAGAACACTTTTCTCTCCTGGTCACTGGAGCAACATAAGGAGACATGAATATTCATGATTAACTTCCTGCCAGGCCAGACTAGTCGATAATTCAGCTGGACCATCATCTAGGGGCAGAAGGGTTGGTGATGAAGAAGAGTAATCCCTCCATGACGATGGATGACTTCAGTTAATTCTTCTTTCGTTTGTTCACTCACTCAGAATGGAAGAAAAGGGTTTGCATTTTAAGCTTTTTTTTGTTTGTTTAGTTTTTTTTTTTTTTTTTTTTGCTCATGTTTGCCAATGTAACTAAATAGACATATTCCTATTGTAAAGATTTTTGTTCCATAGGTGTAATTTCAGATGTAAGATAATATTTTAAAGGCTCCCTGTGCGACCCCTTCTATCGGTGGGTTAGTTTGGGGGCGTGGCTTCAACTCTAGAGGGACTCAGAAGCTGAGGTGTGTGTGTGTGTGTGGGTGTACAATACACACACACAC
The DNA here is from genome assembly GCF_038355195.1 of Osmerus mordax. Lineage (NCBI taxonomy): Eukaryota > Metazoa > Chordata > Actinopteri > Osmeriformes > Osmeridae > Osmerus > Osmerus mordax. The sequence goes on from NC_090075.1 coordinate 2,404,124, forward strand.
ACACACGTCAACACACACACATATATATATATATACACACACACACACGTCAACACACACACATATATATATATATATATATATACACACACACACACACGTCAACACACACACACATATATATATATATATATATATATACACACACACACACACACACGCGTCAACACACACACATATATATATATATACACACACACACACACACAAACAGATGTAGCTGAGGGGGTTTAAGTATGCACTTTATAGTCCAACCCAGTCTGTTGTGATTGGCTCCTCCCTCACTCTTTCTTCCTTCTCTGGCTTTTAATACTTCTGGGCACAGCGAGCTGTTACAGCCGGTGCTACACTTTAAACACACACACACCAACACACACACACACACCAACACACACAACCAAGCCTCCACATAGAGCCCCACACACACACACCTCCCTTAGCCGGTCACTGTCATCGCCCTAGCAACCGCTGTGGTTACCGCGGTAACCCCGCGAAACGGCGAGTCCCTTTCTTCACCCCCCTCTCCCCAAGCTACGCGGGACGGAACCACGCCCATGGCCAATCAGTGAAGGGTCCCTGTCTCCTAGCCGACGAGCAGCAAATTCGCTGGATTTTACCCCAATCCATGTTTTTCTTCTTTCGTTTTTTTTTTTTTTTTTTTGTCATCTTGCTAGTTTTTTTCCCCTGACCTGAATGAACAGATGCAGTTTAGGATGACGGACTCGACCTCATGCCAGGGAAGATGCCCTCAGAGGGCCCTGGGCATTGGTGCCAACCAGCGAGGAGTTTTGGGAGCAAATTTTATGTTTGAGTGCCAATTGTAATATATATATATATATATACACACATACAGCTTCAGTTGTGGGCCTAGCCCCTGGTGCAGTACACCACACTGTAACCAACTCTGTGCACATAGATTGTGTATGAGCACACACACACACACACACACAGGTCCTCACATCTGTGCTTTATCAGGTTTGATTTGCCAACTCACCTTGTTTTGTGTTGTCTGCCTTTGTGTCTCTGCCTTTTGGAAACCCAGAGGAGCCCTAAGCCAGACCCAGCCCCTCCCCTCTCCCCCCCCCCTCCCTCCCTCCCTCCCCCAGACCCCACCTCCGGGAGACTAAGTGCCTTTACCTCCCGACTGACCCAGACCCCCTCCTCACCTCTCGCCCCTCTCCCTTCCTAACCCTCCAAGGGGAAGGGGCTTGTAGCGTGAACCCCCCCATCTTGGCACCACCGACCAGGGCGGTTGCTCGCTTTCACACCTCCCTTCCCTGCGACTGGGTCTGCGCCTGGCTCCTCCGCCCAACACTTGGGTGTACCTGTGGGTGCTGTGCCAAGGACAGTAGGATTGTTGCTGCTGTGTGCTGCTTCTTCGCTGAGAGCCACCAGGGGGGGCTCCTCTCCTCACTCAACAGGGTTTAGCAGGACAGAGTTTGGTGACCGCGAAATGCTGCTTCTCTTTATGTAGCTTAGACCGGACTAGACCAGAACCAGACCGGACTAGACCAGAACCAGACCGGACTAGACCAGAACCAGACCGAACTAGACCAGAACCGGACCGGACTAGACCAGAACCAGACCGGACTAGACCAGAACCAGACCGGACTAGACCAGAACCTTAGATGTACCAAGAGCTCCTCTTAGTGAAGTTCATACTCTCATTTTCATTAGGGCCATTTTGGTTCTGAATCACGCAGCAGTTTGCGCAGTGCCATAGCTTGGCCATGGTCTTGACTACTCTAGACAACACTAGAACAGACCCGACTAGACCAGATCGGACCGGACCGGACTTGACGTGACGTGCATGTTCGTCTCTCAGCTTTAACAGTTTCATGTTTACAGTGTGTGAGGACCTATCAGTCATATGAAGTGGTTCCTGTGTGAAGTGGAGAGTGAAATCACAGCCTTCTACTTCCTCCTTTATTTCAGCCAATCGGCACTCGGATCCTTGGTAAAGGACAAGCTTATTTGCTCTTTTGATTTGCTGCCATCCCCGCCTGTCATTCTCTGCCTCTACCTGGGTCCGCCCACTGCTGCTGTCTGCATGTGTCCCAGTGACTGGTGGTCTTTAGTCATGCAGTACTGTACTGTTGATTGACAGACTGGGTCCTGATCTGGTTTGCTGTGTTATCAATCTCTTTTTCTCTCTCGCTCTACTCTCTCTATCTCTCTCCCTCTCTCCCTCCCTCTGTCTCTCCCTCTCTCTCTCTCTCACATTCTCATCACCCTCTGTCTCTCTCTCTCTCTCACATTCTCATCACCCTCTGTCTCTACCTCGCTCCCTCTCGTACGCCCCCCCTGCCTCGTGCTGTCTGGCAGGGCTGTCTGTGTCTCGGTGTAGGACTCAGAGGACTAGGCCCGGGTCACAGCACTCACTACTATACTCCAGCTGGGCACTGAGACTTCAGTTAAGCCCGCTGTCTTCTAACTTTGACCCTCCTCAGCACCTGTAGTCCCTTTCAGAGGAGTTCCAATCAATCTTTTTTTTTGTTTTGTTTTTTATCAGCGGGATGGACAAATGGATGGAGGGAGGGATGTATAGGTGAAGGGGGGAATGGGGTGGGGGTGGAGGAACGGGGTGGGGTGGGGGAGACTGGATGGGTTTTTATTCAGTCATTCAGCTTTGAACATTCACTTAGCTTTGAACATTCACTTCTGATGAGCGTCTGTCCGACGGGGGCAATGCATGTTAAAACCCAGTTTTAATTTGTACATTGGAGTTTGATTATGGGGAAATTTGATATAAAATAAACTGGAATGCACAACGTTTTGCAAAAGTGGTTTCGTTTTTTGAGCGAGATGACACACTACTGAATCGAAATGAGAAGATGAATTCAAGAATGATGCACAGATATTTATCGAGTTTATTTTATTGTAAAAGTCATGTAAATGTATATAATGGTACAAAATACTCAAATACAGTTGGTAAGAAATTAAATCCATGCATAATAGACATACATAACGTTCACATTCTAAACTTTACTACAGAAAAAATACAGAAAATGTATAAGACCAGCCATGCTAGAGTAAAACCCCATGTTTCTGAATAGAGTGGCTGAGCTGTCTGTAAGTGGTCGGGGTGGCAGGTACATTTAGTCAGGAAACCAAAAAGACCACCTGCTTGTGTTCATTTGCTGTTTCCATGGTGATTACGACGAGGCGGGTGGGAGGAGCCTGTCAGTGTTTGGGGCCGGTGGGTGGCTGTGACCGGCTGACGCGGCAGCAGGTTGCCATGACTACCGCCTCCTCAACCCCCGTGGCACGGTGGACCAGACAGGTGTTGCCCCTGGCGACGGGACCCCGGGCCGCAGAGCCGAGAGAGGAGGCACTGCAGTCGGTCAGAGTCCAGCCAGGGGGACAGGACAGCGCCACCTAGGGGCGAGGAGAAGGAGGAGTGGTTTAGCTCAGTGGTTAGAGCATCTGACTGCAGATCAAAAGATGTGAGGTTCAAATCTCCACCACACACACACACACTCTTACCATTCTGTCTGTCCAACACACTCTTACCATTCTGTCTGTCCAACACACACACACTCTCTTACAATTCTGTCTCTGTCCAACACTAATCATGCTCTACCTCCTCGTTATCTCTGATGGCTTCCTGCTCCAGCACGCGGCATTCCAGGGAGGGGGCGTGGCAGCAGACAGCGTCTGATGTCACCCGCTCCGTTGTCACGCAACGTTTCCGGTCACCATGGCGAGGGCGAGAGTCCGACGTGACCTCTGCAGCGGAGAGAGAGCTGCAGCCTGGGGAGAGAGAGGAAACAGCTGTTCAACATGTTACGCACACACACACACAATACACACCCACACAATACAGACACACACAGATTTTTTTCTATCCTAGTGGGGCCTACCATTCCCTCCACACACACACACGATTTGAGGTTTGAGGTAGGGCAGAGCTAGGGCGGCAGGATCGTACCAGTCAGGTGGTGATGGGAGCTGACACACTCTGCGTCCTGCCCGGGATGGGGGCTGGCGTGGACCTGGCACTTCAGGCCGTCCAGCACGCAGCAGCGAGCGATGGCGTGCGCCCCTTTGCCCCCGTTATGGGCCACACACTCCCTGTACCCTCCCTGCTCCTACACACACACACACGTGTACTTTAATCCTCTTCCGAGGTGCAAAAACTAATCTTGGGCAAACCTTTCAAAAGAGAAAAAGGTTGTGTTTGTGACGTCGGTCACCATGGTTACTCACTGAGATGGTCTCTCCCATGCGACCCCCTTCCGGAGCATAGCTGGTGCAGCCCATCATCTCCTCGCCGTGACGACAGCGAGCCGCCGCCCTGTCGCCAGCACTGACCCCTGACTTCTCCGACCACACCGACCGACACAGCAGCACCTCCTCTGCACACACACACACACACATCATATTCTTTTCAACTGCAAAAGAGTGTCTGTGTGTGTGTGTGTGTGCCCATGTATCTGACCTGCGTTTTTGTCTGTCTCAGAGGTAGACAGCGCCGTCACCAGGTTGGGGGTGGTGAGGCGGAGGGGCTCTGGCAGGGAGAAAGGGTTGATGGCGCTGGGGACGGCGTGAGCCAGCATCCTCTGGAGGATCTCCACAGACGAGGCGTTGGGATGGGAGGACAGCATCACTGCTGCTACGCCTGCACACACACCACCCACACCACCCTTATCTCATGATTGCAGCCTGTCTCGTGTGTGTGTGAGCAACGCTTCATACTCGAATTACTGAAACCCGTGCTACTTTTATAGCTGTTCTTTGTTATTGTCAACATGTGTTATGTAGCTAATACACATCTCTGATATCTTTCGACAGTGTGTCTTCAAGCATGAGTTATACTTGGATTACTGTAGTCTGCGTGCGTGTGTGTGTGCGCTCGCTTGTGTGTGTTGTGTGTGTGTACCAGCGACGTGAGCTGCGGCTGCGGAGGTTCCGGAGCGAGAGGTGAAGCAGGTGGCGCAGTCACTGCTGGCGCTGACGACATCATCGCCAGGAGCGAAGAGGTCGACGCAGCGGCCCGCGTTGGTGCCCCCGGCGCCCAGGGCCATGGGCTGGTCCTCGGAGTTCACAGCGCCGACGGTGATCACCTGCAGGGGCCAGACGCCAGACTTGAGCTGGGCGACGTGGGATTCGATCGGGAACAGGAGTTGAAGGAAACATTGGGTTTGAAACGGATGGCGTAACGTGTGTCTAACAGAGTTAAAAATTGCACTTTGTTCATTTCTAATTCCAATTTGTATTTGTGAATTTTAACTCACTTAGTTATTGTAGTCACTATTATTTTTAGAGTTGCAAAGAGAGAAAGAAAATAAGGAGGCAATTTGGTGTTTCATTGTCTTCTGCAGGAGCAAATCAATTGGAAAACCCACTCATGAGTGCCTCTTCATGCCCTGACCACATCCGTTACATTTGCACATGATTAACGTGTGTGTGTATGTGTGTGTGTGTGCTCTACGTCTGGCTCCGAGGCTGGTGAGTAAAGGCAGGCGTCGTCTCGGAAGTTTCCGGCGGCGGCGACGAGCACGGCCCCATCGGCCACCGCCCGCCTGCACGCCGTGTTCAACGAGCGGCTGAGCCCGCCAACGAAAGGCAGTAACATCACCACGGACCCCACCGGACGGGCCAACAGGACCGCACGGACGTACTCCATCCCTGAGAGAAGGCAGGGGAGATTTACATTTAGTCATTTAGCAGACGCTCTTATCCAGAGTGACTTACAGTAAGTACAGGGACATTCCCCCCCGAGGCAAGTAGGGTGAAGTGCCATGCCCAAGGACACGTCATTTTTCACGGCCGGGAATCGAACCGGCAACCTTCTGATTAATAGCCGGATTCCCTAACCGCTCAGCCATCTGACCCTGAGATATGAGCAGCAGGATAAGAGAGAGGTAGAGGAGAGACGGGTGAGGGGAGGAGGGGTACCTGCCAGAGCGCCCGACACCGTGCCTTTGCCCTGGCAGTTGAGGACACGCACCAGGTTTACGTCGGCGCCGCGTGCCACGCCGGAGTCCCGCCCACTCACCACGCCAGCCGTGTGCGTGCCGTGACTGTCACACTGGCTAGCCTGGCGGAGAGACAAGGTCGGCAGAGAGATAAGGAGCTGACGTCTAGACAAAGTAACAAGCTGTGTATGACTAAGTGTCTGTGTGTGGTGTGAATGTCTGTAGCCTATCCTGATTTTCCTTCAAGTTTAGGATGAGCCATGCCCCCAAACGGTACATCTGTGTGCATTAAGGTGTGTGTGTCACCTGTCTGTGGACTCGGACTCCGTCCTCCTCGGGGACGTTGGAGAAGTCTGTGATGAGGATACGGTTTTCTATCTCCCTGTGAGAGCTCTGCACACTGCTGTCCAAAAGGTACACCTCTGCCATGCCTCCATCATCTAGGAAGAGACGGAGAGCAAGAGGGAAGGATATGTCAACAGAAGTCTTTGAAATACTCAAGCCGTGTGTGTGTTTTAATGTGAGCATGTGCGTGTGTGTGACTCACTGACTGGGTTGTATTTCCCAGAGTCATTAGCCTCAGTGGAAGGCTGTGTTAACCTCTGCAGGTTCCAAGGGATGCTCTGAGCGAAGATGAACGAGTCCTCCTCTATGTAGTCAACATGGGGTAGTTTCACCGCCTGACACACACACACACACACACACACAGACACACACACACACACACACACACACAGACACACACACACACACACACACACACACACAGACAGACACACACACACACACACACAGACACACACACACACACAGACACACACACACACACACACACACAGACACACACACACACACAGACAGACACACACACACACACACACACACACACACACACACACACACAGACACAGACACAGACACACACACACACACACACAGACAGACACACACACACACACAGACACACACACACACACACACACACACACACAGACAGACACACACACACACACACACACACACAGACACACACACACACACAGACACACACACACACACACACACACAGACAGGGCTCAAGGTCAAGATCCACAGGGCTGGACCGACATCCTGAGCCAGCGGTAAGGCTGCAGAGTTTAGGGATTACCAGGTGTAAGACGTCGCTGCTCATCTTGACCAGGAAGCCGTGGAAGGCTCCAGAGTAGGTGTGGAGGATCTCTAGAAGATACCCTCTCCTGACTGCCTTGGCCTGCAGCCTCCGGATGGTCCTCTGGACATGGGTCTGGTGGGTCCCACCCTGGAGAACCACCAGGTACTGGCCGGGGATTCTCCACGCAGCCTGCAACACTCAACACATCTCTGCCTCAGGCAGCATCTGGGACTGGGGGATTGTGGGTAGTGGGTGTACTTCATGCCAGCTCTTATTTTACAACAACTGAAATAATTCCAGGGATGATACTGTAGGAGTCTGCCCTCTCCATCTCTCTCTCTCTCTATGACCAATCAGTACATCAAGCTTCAGTTAAGTACCATAGTGGAAGCTATTAAAACAAGTGCAGACTGCCCCAAATTATAATGCATTTGTTAATATTTGACTTTTTGATTTACCTTGTTACATCTGAGGAACTCTGCGGGTGGCAGGGAACCGGAGTCGGATTCGGTTCCGTCCTGGCGAATCAGTTCCAGTATCATCGCATCTTCCTCTGAATAATCCTGCACGTTAGCTGTCACGAGGCTGGACGCGCACAAACAGAGCGCGACAGCCAACCGTTGTAAAAGATGCTTCATTCTAGCACAGATTGTATGGCTTAGCAAGAAAAGTGTCCTGAATTACAAAAAATGGATCAGATATGGATGCGGGTTATGGGCATCACTGATGAGAGTTTCGATTGGGGTTGTGGCCGTTAGTCGCACCTTCTCCAAAGACACCTTGTGGACTTAGTGGGATAAGAGCTCCGAACCATTAATAGTCGTTGAAATAAATAAAAAACTGTCAATTTGGAAAGTTACCACTTGAGGCGGGGACTCGGCTGGCTGGCATTGGGCTCTCGCCACCTTTTGTATCGAATGATTACTCTCCTCTGAAAACACCTTCAATTGCCGTCGTGCAGGAGTCAGATTACAGATTTGAGGGGGGGGTTTCTCCAAAGCTTTATTTTGTAGAGACGTGTACTGCCTTTTTATGTATCAAGACATACCCATCACGCGAATAATTTACTCATCAAAATCAGAATTAGGTTATTCGCCATGTAAGTTTATTTTTGCATCTTAACAAATACACAGATAAATTAACTGTAAAGTTTTGGTTGTAGGTTATTGTAGATTATATCGTCCTGAAAAATCTATTGAATTGATGTAGTTGCCCGACCTTGTGTTTGGAACAGAACGTTTCTACACTGCAGTCGTTAGATTTACTAAGAATGAAACGTTAACTCAAGTCAACCAAATCTGATCGAACAGCGCCACCTAAAGCTGTTATCTCGACATAGCAGGTTTGACTGAACACCGTCCGCAAGGTAACTCATTCCGTCTAAAACAGTGTCAGAAAGATATACAGACAAGACTTTTATTGGGTAGAACAGAATATACAGGAGGTGATGAAAATAGCAGAAGGAAAAATGTATTGATATTAAATCACATTGAAGCACTCATAAAGATGTTTTGACTCTTGGGGTCAGGGGTTAGGTCAGATGCAGTGTGGGACAGCTGTGGGAAGACAGGAGGACTCTAGTGTCTGCTGTACAGTGATTGGCCAGAAGCATCGTTTGGGAGGGGTCACCTGTTTTCTCTGCATGGATGGTAACCAATGGCTCTGCAGCAGGACTGGAGAGGAGGAGAGGTAAGGAGAGGAGCACAAACAGCAATGAACTCATTATTTTCTTTACTATAGATGGTCAAATTAAAACTCCCACCTTCATCTTCTCCTCACGGGCCCATCTGTCCTTATCTGCTCCTACAATCCTTTCTCTGCCTGTTTCCACTGCCCCATCCCATAATAATCAATAATACAGCAATCCCATCAGTAGTCAGTAGTGTGTGTGTGTGTGTGTGTGTGTGTGTGTTATTTCAGCCCTCGTCTCTCTCACACACACACACACACACACAGCTTGCTGGATAGTGTCTGTATCTCTGCTGTCTGTCTCCAGGGTGAGACACTGCAGGACACACAGGCAGACCTCAGTGAGGGATTAAAGTCTGGGCGATCACTCACCACCAATGGGCTGTGTGTGTGTGTGTACCTGGGGTGTTTCGCATCCATGCCCACATTCATAGAATCTTGTGCCGTCTTCTCATCCTGGCTCTGATGGATCAGTATTATCTGTGACACACACACACCACCTATTTATTAAGAATCTTCTCCAGTTGTTCTGCTAAGATATAGAACTGTGTATAGGCGGTTTCAAACTGATTCTACCTACCCGCACACACACACACACACAAACCACATATTTATTAAGAATCTTTTCCAGTTCTGCTAAGATATGGAACTGTGTATAGGTGGTTTCAAACGTATTCTACCCCCCCCCACACACACACACACACACACTCACACACACCTTAGGGTAGCACTGGCAGAGGCTCCAGGCCGTCCCAAGGGTCACCATGACGACTCCCAGAGTGCACAGCGTGGCGTAGACGTGTGGGCGCTCCTGAGTCATGATGAAGAGGCCCACCGCCGCCACACACAGACCCACCACGATCAGCCCGTAGCGGTAAGGCTTCCCCTCAACCATGGCTGGACTGAAACTTCCTGGGCCCTAATCCGTTACGATTAAAGGAAGCTAGCTGTCGATCGCCCTTTCCTTGATCCACGTGTACCTGCTAAATGTTGATATCCGAGCCGTCTGTGTGGTGCGAGTGTGTGGCAGATAGACTGTGGCTGAGTCTCTGGAGGTGAGGGAGGAGGGGGTTCCAGTCTGTTGGGTATTACAGCCTACAGGAAGAGCAGCAAGTGTGTGTTTGGTTCGCATAGGTCACCTTGCCGTCGGCAGGACTGATCATTGCATGCCTTTAAAATGGTTTCAAGTAATTAAATAGTACTCCCTTAAGATATTTGTATTAGTATTTTTGTCTGTGTCGACTAGACTTGACATTTTGGGTTAAAAAATGTCTTAATGCTGACTTTTACCCTATTATTTTTCCTCAAATGATATGAAAAGTGATTATTTTTGTAACACAAATAAGCTTTAAGTGCACTTTGCACTTTCACCAGAATGTGGCTTTCAAAGATCCCAGAAAAGCATGTCAAACACATTTTGCATCGCATGTTTATTTTTGACTGTTTGGTACATTTAAAGCCTGAGACTTGTTCATGTAGAAATGTGAACTGAAACTCCACCCACTTGTACACAAACTCACGTTTCCTGTGACATCACAGAACACAACTGAACATTCTTCCAAATGGTGGCCACAATCCTGCTGGCCGAAGAAAATACTGAAATGTTGGCTGTTCGTTCTCTGCTTTCAACAAGGCACTATAGAGCATGTCAACACAAGCGGTCATCATTCCATCAGACAGACGAACCCATGGATACATGTGGATGGGCAAGCAGAAGAGAGGGGTTTCTAAAAGATCAGGGGACAGAATTCTGACTGACATTCCAAGAGGGACAAGGCCGGTTCTGTGTGAGGGTCTCAGTCAAGGTTACAGTCGTGTTTCCTGCCGTTCCACTCTGGAAAGGTCCAGCTCTAGTCTTGAGTTTTCACTTTGCTGTCTTAAGGCACAGATCTCATCACAGTCGTGGTAACTTTGTTGGACTAGCTTTGGTGTGGGGTTTCCCCCTCTGTGAGTCATCACCCACGACATGAAGGCACAGATGGACGGAAACATTGTTTTTGCTGTCGTCGCTTCCCTGTGTCACGGGCTCGGTCCCCCCGTCTGGGGGTGAAAGGTCATTGCTGGAGGGCGTGGCCCTGGTTCTTCATGACGGTGTCGTAGGAGGGGGGCGGCTCCATGTCCCAGGGAGGGGGGGTGGAGGACATGGGGGACTCCGGGGGGGGCCTCGGGATCTCCGGGTCCTCGGACATCTCCCTGCGGACTCGGTCCAACCTCCTGCCAAGAGAGGGGAGGTAAGCGAGCCAGAAGAAACAAACAGAAGAAGAAGGGGGTCAGATGGCTGAGCGGTTAGGGAATCGGGCTATTAATCAGAAGGTTGCCGGTTCGAGCGAAATGTGTGTGTGCCGGGCCGTGTCAAATGACGTTGAGTCCTTGGGCAAGGCACTTCACCCTACTTGCCTGGGGGGAATGTCCCTGTACTTACTGTAAGTCGCTCTGGATAAGAGCGTCTGCTAAATGACTCAATGTAAATGTAAGAAGAAACAGAAATAGAAAAGCATTAGGGGAGGCAAGTTCGTCCTCTAGACTAGTTATACACATCTGTCACAAGGAGTAAGACGCATGATCTGTCTGCGGGCTACAGGTTAAACCGAGGTCGGGATTCGCTGAGGACTACGAGCCAGAGATGTCTGAGCTTTCTCTGGTTACTGTCAGCAGGAGGAATATACTCAAGCTAATGGACACTGTTTTCCTGGCTGCTGTGTCGCAGGGACACTGAACACTGAGCAGGCTTGTTTAAACTCCCTGACAGCCATGGATAAAGGTCTCTCTCCAGCACACTGTGTGCGTGTGTGTGTGTGTGTGTGTGCGCGTGTGTGTGTGTGTGATTATTGGGAGTGGTAGACGCTCTTTGTTTACCCCAATATCGCTATTCTGAATCTGTCTCTTTCTCTTCAAACTGAAGACAACTTGAGTGACTAAGGCCTCACCTTGTATCTGACCCAAACACTGACCTCCTGTGTGTGGGTGGGTGTAAATATTTGTCTTTGAGTGTGTGTGTGTGTGTGTGTGTGTGTGTGTGTGTGTGTGTGTGTGTGTGTGTGTGTGTGTGTGAGTGTGTGTGTGTGTGTGTGTGTGTGTGTGTATACCTCTGTATGGCCAGAGCCTGTTGCTGACTGAAGCGTGTGCCCGTCCGAGGGTGCAACAGGAAGTGACCCGGGACGGCCACCACTTTCTTCATGGAAACACACAGTCCTATCATCACCATGGCCAACCCTCCGAATCCCAGGTAAATACCCAGCAGATGCACTGGCTCTAAACGGATGCAAAAGTGTGTCACCACCCCCACGACAAACAGCACCAAGCCCAGGGTCAACAGCGTGCCCTGGGCGGAGGGCATCCTTCAGTACCCCTCCTTTCCCAGGGCTCCTCTCACCAACGGTTCCTTTGGGAACACCAGCCGGCCTCTGCTATCATGACAGTTTGCCTAAAGGAGAGAGAGAGACCGACGTGTTGGTTTTTGAGTTTTTATCAAAAACACAGCTATTTCCTGCCAGTGAAACTGTATGTGCGTGTGTGTGTGTTTTGTGCGTGCGTTGGCGCAAATTCTTACCCTCGCTGTAGACTGTTTAGGCTACAACAAGCCAGAGACTGAAAGATGAAGAAGAATATTCGCTTATCCAAGTCGAACGTTTTAGCTTGTCGTTTTCATCGGATTTTACATCCTTTCCGACGCTTCTGTTCCATGTGGTGTGCATGTCCCATTATTTGAGCCGAAGGAAGGTTTCTCAATTCAAGCAGTTGGGTTGACCGCGCCCGTTGCCTAAAGTAGCCTACATAAAATCCACTGCTTATCATTCGTTTGCTTTCCTCAGTTCCCTGCTGAAGTTAACTTGTCCAAATCGATGTATAACAGCTACTGAAAAACGGTATGTATTCGTGGGCTCGGCACGCACTCGGGGTATGCTGCTCACTGCGGATTGCATGCGGTCAGAGGAAGTCAGTTTAGAAAACGTTTTTTTGGTGACGAATAGTGTTGCCAGATGTTAGGTAGGCTACTTCAAATGTTGCCCTTTACAATGTGCGATCAATAATGTTCAACAGACCTCTCAAGTGTACGACAATTCTGTCATTTCACATATACGATGTTTTACTTTTCTGAATTTCCTGGCTGCGGATTCAGGATCAGTTTACTTTTTCAACACATGCGACTGGGGATGGTGAAACCTGATCCCAGATCTGCATTTTGGGGCATCTTCTAATCAAAGGACTGTCACATCTTTTCAACCAATCATTGTGCGGCTTGATGCCTGCCCTCACGAGAGACGCAATTGTTTTGTTTGGTTTATATTGTTCTCTTGAGATTGACAAACAATACACAGGCAATTCATTATTTGTGATAATTACTCAAATTGTATCTCTTCGCTTGGCTGTGTAGGATTATTGTCTTGACAATATTATCAGGTTTAGCCTTCAGAGGACAATCGTTTAGAAATGTTGGTAGCCTAACGAGTGAGGAGACTGCGGAGCAACAGGATACCAGCAGCGAAACTAGTAGAGCGTTGTCGATAACTATATAAATGTTTGGATGTGTAGTTATCTGTGGCAAGAGAAGTTTGAACTTGAACTGAATGTTTGTTAACAAAATTATTCATAGCATCCGTTGAGCTCTGGCTTCTGCATAGGCTTTTGCATTACCAGTCCCTCGACGCGGCCAAGAAGACTTATCAAATCCGTTAAGATATTAGTTTATTTCTTACTTAGTTTTCATATTCTTGGAATGTTTTATCGAGGAAATATTTTGAAAGCCAAAACTTGTATTAGCCATATTTTATGTGGATGACGGATCTGAACCCCCTCATATCAGTTTATTTAAACTTGATGATTGATTTGGAAGTAGGGACTAAGAAGTGTCTCGAGGACATTCTGGAATAATATTATCACACTAATCTGAAAATAGAAGGCGTTCAAGGTTGTTGGTTCCAAGCGCGAGAGTGAAAGGAGTGGGGGAAGACACGGCCTGCCTGGCTCTCGAGTCCTCTTCAAGAGCACAAACAACTATAACAATGCCCTTATAGGTATGAAACATAGCATCATCATCTCTCCTTTATTAATTGAAAACATGACAGAACAGAACATGGAAAATCATCCAATCAAAGGTGTTTGTGAACCATGCATAGCCTATAGAGCTGGGGTTAGAGGTGGAAAGATGCTCCTTAACGTGAACTCACACACACACACACACACACACACACAAATCAACAAACACATTGAGTTAGCTGTGTGTGTCTGTGTGTACGTGATGGCAAAAAGATGAGGTGAAGGAGTACTTGTGTGTGACCATTTGAGAATCTAAAGGTCAACTCAGACCAACTCAAAGGTCAGTTTCAGTTCAAGAGGCCCATATTCAAACCCATGGTGTCAAAACGGCAGCATCCCTCCTACAGTCTCATAGGTGGAGAGGAACTGTTGAGCGGGGTGGGGGGTAGGGGGGAGTTGTGTCACACCTCGAAACTGATCTCTCGCGATCGCCCGAACAGTGGTTCGGATGCTAGGTGAGAGTCTGAGTAGGCTCGTCGCAGGTGTGTGGAGCTGCAGGTGGTCTTGATGGCCACCTCATATGGAGGGGGAGGCCCCAGCCAGGGAGGGGGGTGAGGGGCTGGGCTAAAACAACCTGGGTCCACGGGGGGGTGGTCAAAGTCCCTGCAGTAGGGCCCGTGCCTCTGACACTCCAGGGTCCTGAACACACACACAAACACACTAAGTTAATGCCAGAATCGCTCATGCCTGCGTTGAACAGCTGTTGGAAAGAAATAGTTGTAGTTATAGTTGTGGATTAAACCCTGGTTAGGAGAAATATTCATGTGTTTGTTGCCACTGGGAGGGGAGGAACAGGAGGCTAGACAGTCATGCGTGGGGAAGGCAATTGTGGTTAATGGACGCTAGGTGGCAGTATAGCAGCTTTGTCACTATGGAAGCAAATCAGTGACATGTTTTGAATTTTAAAAGGCAGTGAATACTTAATATTGAAATTTAAACAACACTGAATTCTCATATGAATATATTTCCATGTAAAATAAAATTCAGGTTGCTCAAATTAGAGCCTAAAAAATTAAATCTTAAAAATGTCAAGCCCCAAAAAATCGACTCTATCAAATTCGAGCCGAAAAAAAAAATATCTTTAAAAAATCCGATTGCAACATCCGGAATTTTTTCACCTATAATATTTTCACCTATAATTTTTTTGTCTTGAGTTTTTTAAGATTGAGATTACATTTTTTTGTTTTTGAATTTGAGCCACCTGAATTTTATTTTAGATTGAAATATATTCATATGAGAATTCTGTGTTGTTTAAATTTCAATATTAAGTATTCAATGCCTTTTAACATTCAAAACATTATGTCACTGATTTGCTTCCATACATTTAGTCTAGTTTCGGAAAACAACAGAAACACAGGTTGGATAAGAACATATTGTTATTTCACATAAAACATCAGGGCTTTTGTTCTGATTCAATGTACATGCTGTTTTATTCAAAATATTTTTTCTTTTAATTCAGGCAGTGAAAGCCTCTGTGACCCACCTTTGCACGTATACCGACTGGGATTCCGGAAGGCTGTGTCCCGGGGACGTGAAAAGAACGTGACTGCTGTGGACAGAGTCGTTATTGAAGTGTGGAAACTCTCCGTTGTACTCGCCGGTGTAGTTCACGGAGCTTTTACGGTTCATGGCCCAGAATAACCCCAGTATGAGCATCAACGCACCCATAATCACGCAGCATAGGGAAAAGGCTTGCATACGGCTCTGGGACGAGGTCAGGAAGGCCGTGGAGCCCCCGGTGACGATGAGGAACACCCCAATGAGGATTGTTCCATGGTGAAGAGAAGGCATCGCGCTAAGGGGTCGGGAGCGTTGTTTTTTCTACAAGTCCCGGTGTGCGCGCACTGCCCTTGTCACTTCCATTGGCCAGAGTGCGTTTTCTAAGTGCGAGACTATAAGAGGTGCAAGGCTACCGAGGTCAGTCTTGAACAGTAGTTTATTCTAATCGCATTGTCCTCGCTCAAACAAAGTAAAACAAAATAAAGATAAGGAATGCAACTTGAATTTCACCGTTTATTCTCCATGACTGGACAGTAAGAAAAAAAGCAGGTACAAACGGCGCATATATGTCATTTAGACGAAAAATTGAAGTTGTTCAAGTGAAAAGTAAATAGATTATTTCCAGTCGTCCTCCAGATATCTTTCAGCGCAAGGGGCTGCTCTATGTTTGTCAACAGGACACGAGAGATGAACGAGAGAACTGCCCACCCCATTAAGGAATCCTATCTGGCGCCACACCCTCCGTCTGTGTCTAACAGTAGACTACTCCAGTATATCTCCCTCTTTCTCTTCCTGTGCGCTCTCTTGTTTGTGTTTAATTATTGATATTTACAGTGCGGGAGCAATGAAAAGTGTGTTGGTCATCGCCAGAAAAGCTTATCGCAGATATACCTGATTTGACCTTTATGGTAGTTAAGACACATTTATAAAAAACAAATGTTTCTACTGATAAATTGTACTCGTTTTTTTTTTTACAATCATTTTACAACTGCAGCTCAATTATATTTTCAGATTCAATTAGGTTCTCCAATACTGGAGACCTTAACTGCAAAAAATTGAGACAAAAATGTGCCAATACTTTTTTTATGATCCTTTTCTATAGTTATTTTATGATATTATCGACAAACTAGTTTAAAATGGATAATCCTGGGTGTTAATTTAAATTGTGTGATCTGATGTCCGACTGCCATTACTTAACTGTTGAATGCTAATGAAGACATGAGGAGAGGTTCAATGGTGTGACGGCAACGCTGCTATCGGATTGGATACAGTTCTGAAACGCAACAACTGGAGTATCTCTATTTCCTTGTTAGCAACCAATCAGCGGAAGCTATGGGTGGGCCTAACTCCACCAAGCAATGCTTACCTATCGGTGTTAAGCAGAGAAATGTCATGTTTTGGAGCTGCGGCTCTCGTCGGTTTTATCTGCACACCTGTATGTGTGTGATCGCAAGGAGTATACCAGTGATATTAGATTAGATGAAAACTAGAATCTCAAGAGTTCGAACTGATAGGCTATAAGATCCGTGAAAAGCGTGCTTCATAGTCAGAAGGACAACCATGGATCCACTACTGTATCTGGGTGGCTTGGTGGTTATGTTTTTACTGTGGATCAAAGTTAAAGGTTTAGATTATGTGATCATTCATCAAAGATGGATCTTCGTGTGCTTGTTCCTTTTACCTCTATCCGTCATATTTGATATGTATTATTATGTACGCGCGTGGCTCATATTCAAGATGTGCTCCGCACCAAAACAGCACAACCAGCGTGTCCGGGACATTCAGAGACAGGTGAGACATGTACTGCAGTCTAAAGATCACCCTCCTATCGTTATTTATCTAATCGGGTCCACGTGTGTATGCCAGCGAAAGCAGCTATAAGCGAGTTTGTGTGAGTGAGTGAGAGGCCCCAGCCAGGGGTGAGGGAGGTCGGTGTAATCCGTCTCTTCCAAAAGGGATTTAGACAAGAACGAGGGATTTGGATAAGGAAACGACTAGCCAGGCACGGGGTTCAGTGCACAGGTCTGGAGTGGGACAGACAGAGACGATGCTTAGTTAGGGAACGTCCAAACCGAAAAGAGAAGAGGACATTGTACATACTGTTCTTTCATGCACCAAGCCGGCCAAAATACCATTATTCATTATTTATTAACTTTAAGAGGAAGGAAAATGTCTAGTGCATATCCAAGTGTAAATCTACAGGAGCAGACGGGTTCGAATTTTCCATATTCTGTTCTCGCTATGTTGTGGATGCGCTATAAAAAAAGATAGTTTGCTTGACCTATTAATATGGCCAAAAATATTCCTTATGGATACCCTGAAAATGGCTGGTTTGTTTCCACAATTGATAGCGCCTGACTGCCTCAGACACCAGTATTTTTTCCCGTGGCCTGCTGTATAACTCCAGCCCTGAAATGTAGAATTTCAACAGATTTTTTTGCAGTAAGACACACCATAATACATCATAGCCCCTACTGTCCAGTAAATGACTATTCAAAAATAACTTTCTTCCATTGATTCACTCACCCACCAAACTGCTCTGTTCCTCAGTGCTGTGTTCTGATTGGTCCTTGTGTGTGTTCTGATTGGTCCTTGTGTGTGTTCCAGGTGCGAGAGTGGAAGAAGGAGGGGGGGAAGTCCCACATGTGTACCGGTCGTCCTGGTTGGCTCACGGTGTCTCTCAGAGTGGGCAAGTACAAGAAGACCCACAAGAACATCATGATCAACATGATGGACATTCTGGAGGTGGACACAAAGCGTCAGGTAGGAGAACCAGTCTGAATCACCAGCCTTCTCGGTTCTCCATAGAGACACTAAATGTGGATTTCACTATTCGTAAACATGGACTTCACAACTCACAGGTGGTGCGTGTGGAACCTCTGGCCAACATGGGTCAGGTGACCGCTCTCTTGACTTCCATTGGCTGGACGCTGCCTGTTCTGCCAGAGCTTGATGACCTCACAGTGGGTATGTTCCGCATATCATTAACCTAATGCACATAAGATTCACCCTCTCCGCCACTCTTAGTTCAGTTCTGCTGGGGAGAGTTAGAGATGGCGTAGGGTAGGTCTATTGTTGGTTGTCAGGCTATGGCACTGATGGGCCCATCAATCTGTGGAGGAATATCCTGTTTGGAGTGTCACCGTCTGGTCTTATTGAGTTAGAGGATAGATGTTTCAGTTCTGTGGATGAATCTGGGAGGAAATAGCCTGAGAGCTGGGAGCACTCCTGGGTCAGGTTTCATAATGGGGCTCCAATGGGATCAGCAGATTAATGTTTAGCATCAGTACACTGGGCTGGACATTCATCTGACACTCCACAAACACAGGGCTCAGAAACAGCTCTGTTTGTTTTCAGAGCCACGCTCCTCTCTCACCTGATATTGAAGATCCCCAGTCTTCCTTAAAGCACTTCAACGCAGTTACATATATATATAAACCACACCTGTAAGGTTTCCTGTTTGCTGACAAGTCTCTCTCTCTCTCTCTCTTCTTCAGGTGGATTGGTGATGGGTACAGGTATAGAGTCTTCCTCTCATATCTATGGATTGTTCCAGCACATCTGTGTGGCCTTCGAACTGGTTCTGGCAGATGGCAGTTTGGTCCGCTGCACTGAGGTAACATAATTCACTGCATTTCTGTGCTTGTGTGGATTTATTCCACTAGCTAAGGGGCTGACAGACACACACACAATAAGTCAGTGTGTACTACTCCATTATTATAAGTACTTTGCCACTTTAGGTACTTAGGTAATATTTTTATAATCCAAAAATTGACAAAAAAGATTTTCTGAATCTTGGAAAGGTTCCAATGTTGTTTCCGTTATTTACCGCTGTACGGGCATGTTCTGCAGGATGAGAACTCTGATCTGTTCCACGCTGTTCCGTGGTCCTGTGGGACTCTGGGTTTCCTGGTCGCCGCGGAGATAAAGATCGTTCCGGCGCGGGCCTGGGTGAAGCTGCAGTACGAACCCGTGCGCGGCCTGGAGAACATCTGCAGGCGGTTCTCCGAGGCCTCGCAGAACAAGGAGAACACGTTTGTAGAAGGACTGCAGTACTCTGTCGACACTGCGGTCATCATGACAGGAACCATGACTGACCACGCGGAGGCTGACAAGGTGAAAAGCGCGTGGGTGTGTGTGGGTGTGTGGGTGTGTAACACCTTAACATTAATATGCCTTTAAACGTTATTCATATGCATGTGTGCCTGGATGACAAACAGCCCTTGGTTGTGTCTCTAGATAAACAGGATCGGGCTGCACTTTAAGCCGTGGTTCTTCAAGCACGTACAGGGTTTCCTGTCTGAAGGGCGCACCGCCATAGAGTACATCCCTCTACGACAGTATTACCACCGACACACACGCAGCATCTTCTGGGAAATACAGGTACACACACACACACACACACATATACACACCTCTCCCCGGACCATTTCCTTCTGAATGCATTAGTCAACACCACATGCATGCACAGTGGGCCAGCCTGCCCTCTTCCTGTGCATTAGAGAGGTGATGACCCTTTTATCCTGCCTGGCTCAGCTTGTCATCAGTCCCCCTTTCACGGCACAAACATCTTTCTGCATTAGCTTCCCTAATGCACACACACACGCACACACACTACCATTAGCCATTAGTGAGTCATGTGTGGTTTGGTGATTATTGTCTTTCCATAACATGAAATGGCGTTGTGAATTATATAGTGAATGGTTTTTGACAGACTCTGGAGGGGGGAGGGGTGTAGGGATCCAAGACAGCATCCTAGTCTGACGTTTGTGTGTTCTCTCTCCAGGATATCATCCCGTTCGGTAACAACCCAGTGTTCCGCTGGCTGTTTGGGTGGATGGTTCCTCCTAAGATCTCCCTGTTGAAGCTGACCCAGGGAGAGACCATCCGCCGTCTGTACGAGCAGAACCACGTGGTGCAAGACATGCTGGTTCCCATGAAGCACATGGAAGCCGCCATCACGCGCTTCCACCAGGACATCAACGTAAGACGCCACGCCATGCCGAGACTCCAGACACACACAAGCCTGGCCTTCTCTGACCTTAAGTTGGTTTGTCCCATCGCAGGTGTACCCTCTGTGGCTGTGTCCGTTTGTACTCCCCCCCGGTCGGGGGATGGTACATCCCAAAGGCCAGGAGGAGGAGCTGTATGTGGACATTGGAGCCTATGGAGAGCCCAAGGTCAAGCACTTTCAGGCCAGAGCCTCCACGCGACAGCTAGAGCAGTTTGTCCGGGAAGTACACGGGTGAGTCTCGCTGAGCACACACACACATGCACGCGCGTGCGCACATAATACACACTAGAGGTGGGGGAATTTTTTGTTTTTATGATGTATTTAAAAATAAAATTTTAAAAAGTCTCCAAGACCCCAATCGTGACCCCAAGAATCGATTCAAATGTAATCGTGAGGTACCAAAAGATTCCCACCCCTAATACACACACATAATACACACACACACGTGCACACACACACATAATACACACACCACCTAAACAATGTCTATTTTTCCTCCTCTGCCTCCTCCCTTAGTTTCCAGATGCTGTATGCGGATGTGTACATGGACCGCCAGGAATTCTGGGAGATGTTTGACGGGACGCTGTACCACCGCCTGAGGGAGGAGCTAGGGTGTAAGGAGGCGTTCCCCGAGGTCTACGACAAGATCTGCAAGTCGGCACGACACTGACCCCTACATTTACCCTCCCTCCCTCCCCCAACCATAAATCTTACATGAACCCTTCGCCTTACCTACAGGCAGTGGTTTGTCTCACAGCTGGTGTGCGTACCCATGGTTACCACATATCTAGTCTGTAAAATAACAATAAAACCGAGTGACTCAGCAGTTAACCGTTCTCCTCTGCGCACCTGATCCAGCTAGAACACATTTTGTAGCATTTCACAAACCAGAGTATTTTTGATAGGTGCACCTATGGCCCAGTGGATTTGTTCACCTTCCCAGCAGCACCCAGCAGGGGCACACGGCTTCTCTCCTAGCTCCACACAGAATCCCTAACTTCTCTCAAGCACCAGCTTCCATGGTTCTGCAGCACCTGACTTTTTTTTCTTTTCTTCTGTCCTTGATTCTACCCTTCATGGCAAATTGATGAAAGTACAGTTTCTTGATTACTGTTGTAATATCATCACAGTGGATTATGCGATCATGGAATCCTTATATCCTTTTCTTTGTTTTAAAGATTCTGTTCTGTGCGTAAGAGACATCAGACAAACATCACTTAGATGGCAACGGTTGTGTCCTCTTACTCTACCTAAACCTCAATCTCCAAAGTGCCATGTGTTTTGAAGTATGTCTCACCCCACTTTTAAGCCTTTACCTAAGAAAAACAAAGCCCTATTGAGTAGAAGGAGTATATTTTCATGAATGGTTGAGAAGTCAGAGTCTGGAGGTGTGTTCTTGTCAGGGTAAAGGACCACTCAAAGGGCCACCCCTGTTAAATACTTTCTGTGTTCATGACTTTGTTGGTGTGTGTATAAATAAAGCTGAATCTTAAAATTACACGACATTAAATGTTTTTTTTTTTTATTATCTTGTTGAGAAACTAAACTTTGAAACTGGCAGCGGTTGTCAATTTGTATATCTCATTTTGTGGGCGTGGTCAGGCCGATGACATCAGAGCTTTCCTTAACGATGGACCAATTGGAAGGTTTATTGCCCGTAGCCTCTCCCTGAAACAGAGACAAACACACACACAGAGCGTGAGTGCCTTGTCTGTTGGTATTCCTCCTTAATTAGTGTACTGTACACTTGTCTCTCACTGTGTGTGCTTGTCTCTCCGGAGATTTGCGAGATATCTCTGCGCTCGGGAGCTGAATGAGGTTGTGTGTCCGTTGGCAGACTTGCTCTGACCCTTTTCTGCGATGTCATACCGACCGGGGCCAACTGAGTTCTGGGGAGGGAGAAGGAAAGGAAAGATAGGAAAAATTCCTGTTATACTCTTGTGTAGCACGAGTGATGATTCTGTCCTATTGTACCTTGGTCCGGGGGCCCTCCTGTTTGATAATCTGAATAGGGTTGAGTGGAGAATCTGACTTACACACTTACACAGTTTCCATTCTGCCGCCTTTCCGACATCTTGCTGAGCCGCTGGGCGGAGGAGGAGACATGGCCCGGGCGGGGCAGAGCGGTCTCGTACTCACATGGCCCCGGAAATGTCTGAAAGATCGAGGGGACAGATGGAAGTCTCATACTGGGTACGAATATTGGTGGAGGGCGGGGGAGGGGGGGGGGGGAGTAGGGGGTTAGAGTCTTCAGGAGGTGGGTGCTGGTGGAGGGTAACTCACGGCAGGACGGTGGTACTGAGACAGAGTGCTGTGGTAGACTGTTCGCTAAAACTCTCCGGGCTGTAATCCCCTGGAGTGACGGCCGCGCACTTCTACAGGAGTAGAAGAAGAACGCAGGATCACCACGGTAACAATAAACAGTGGCGGAAGACGTGTCAGTGTTTGTGTACGTGTGCTTGTGTGTGTTACCGGGGCAGCAAAGTATCCAGACACGATGGGTTCGTCTCTTGGTCCGGTGAACAGGTCGTAAGGTCCTCTCTTGCTGGTTCTCTTGTTTAGGAGGATGTCTGTGCTGCTCTTCAGAGTGTACGTACAGGGGCAAGGCCCACAGGTCTACACACACAGAAGGATTAACAGTTCCCGCCCTCTCCAGCACACACTCAGCTTGCAGTCTCGTAGCCTAGCACCTACCTTAGGGTCCTCAGGGAAGCGTTTCAGCCCTGAGCTGAGCTCCATGTCCACGCCCCCAGACTGTGTTCTCTTCTCCTCCAAAGCTGCACATGGCACGCCACCTTTGCCGTAGGAACCCGGGCCTGGAGTCCAGCTCTATACCCGCACACACACACACACATTCTGGGTTGTTCCAGGGCATCTGTGAGAGAACATCAGCATTCTCCAGAGTTAGCCAGTGGACAGTGTAGTGTGCGCTGCCCTCTAGTGGTGTGAGGCGGTACCTGCGGCTCTCTGAATCTCTCCTCCCGGCTCTCACACACCCCCCTGACACTTCCCGGTTTCTTCTCCAGCTCCTCAATGAAGTCTGGGATTCTGTAGGTACCAGGACCCACTTTGGTTTTCTAAAAAAACACAGCAAGTTATGTGCAGACACATACAGTCTCTTCCTGTCACTTTCAAAAAAAAATCGACTTCACCCAGCAAACGGATAATTCTGATGATGCAATGTGGGTCTTCTGACTCACCAAGAAGTGTTTGTTCTCCCAGGCCTCTCTGTAGAGGATGTGAGGGATCTTAGCCAGCCTAGTGGCCTCTTGGGCCCTCTGCCACCCAGGGCCTTTGGCCTTCTCTGTTATCGCCCGCACACTGAAGTCTCCTCTGTCAGCATTGTACAGTCCAGGGCCTAGGTTCCTCTCCTGCCATTGACATTTACATTTAGTCATTTAGCAGACGCTCTTATCCAGAGCGACTTACAGTAAGTACAGGGACATTCCCCCGAGGCAAGTAGGGTGAAGTGCCTTGCCCAAGGACACAACATCAGTTGGCACGGCCGGGAATCGAACTGGCAACCTTCGGATTACTAGCCCGATTCCCTCACCGCTCAGCCACATGACTCCCTGACATAGTCTCATCAGGCCTTACACTCAAACTCTTAAGAAAGGCTTCACGTAGGACTTGAACAGGGGTGTGGGTTTTATTACACATGGGTGGAACACACCCACTTTTTGAAAGCTGCAAAGTACTTTGCCCAACTTTTTATGAAGAAAATTATATTTAATGCCTGCATGTATCCTCAGTCATTATAAAGGTGTACCACCCATATTTGAAAACAAGCCTATACCCCCCCTCTGTTGTCAGTGTGTGTGTGTGTTCTAACCCTAGGACACACACACACACACACACACACACACAAAGAGTGGAGACCTGAGTCATCGTACATAGGCCTGTTAGGATGTAGGTTCAAGAACTGTATCAATAGAGTGTATCAATACCAGTTCACTGGTTCTCCTTTTGCAATACGAGATCTCTGTATAGGTTCCAACTCTCTTGTTGGCTGGATGCACCGCGGAAACATCAAACCTGCCAATGACACGGCCAGTAAACAATCTGGACCTTCAAACCCCAGCAGCAGTTTGCTGCAGTTTAAATACATTTATGTGAAGAGATTTTATGATTCAAGTTCCAATATGGGTAATAATAAAAAATCTTAAAATAGAACTGGAACGACTAGATTGAGATTGGCCAGTTTATTGGTGCACTCAGACTCCGGAAGGTGATAATTGTAGCTGTACCTCACTCTGGATCAATCTTTCTCACCTTGCTGACTGTGTTCCAAACGGAGCTCCTTTAAACTTTTTTTCCGGCATCTTCCCGATGCCTCTTCTCTGGGAAAAGACATTTGATCCTTTGCGTTGCCAGCACAGATGTAGCTATGGTAACAGTGACGTCTAAAACCATAATGTATTAATGATGCACATCTCCTAGCAACGAGGCTCCGTGCGCCTGAATGGGGGGCATCGGTGTTGGACCGAGTCAGGAGAAACTTCATTGAGGCAAACAGGTTATAGGTCTTCCAAATGTGTGTGGGGGGGAGTTTTCAAAATGCAACATGTATTTTCTTCCTAAAGTAAATAACCTATTCAAACAAACAAAAATGTATCATTATTTATACAATTATTTAGAGACAGCTGAATTAACTGTATTCACTTGAAGCAAAGCAACGCTCGAGCGTGCCCCGCCCCTTTCACATCCCAATACGGACCGGATCTTTGATGCTCTTCTTTCACTAAACTCTGCTTGTGACAGACACATCATAACAGCCAGTCAGCGCCCAACTTCAACTCCGTTCTGCCAATAAGAGATAAGATATATTGTGAAGGCGTTTACCTTCTTCCAAGGCGGTCGCTCGTACTTTCTAGACTCTTATCCGGACTTTACTGAACAATGTGTTCATAACTCATGTTAAAAGTATCAAGGAAGTAAAGTGGAACAGGTGACGTACATTTCGATTTTGTTTGTTTATCTTAAGAATTACAAATTGTTGTGCAACTGATTAACAATAGACACAGACACTTGAGATACGTCTGAAAGCTATCTGGTCTAACTAACCGAGATAGTAGCCTGTACAACCGGTCTGAACAGCAATACCTATCGACTGGTAAGGCGTTAGCTGGCTAGCTGTCGTGGAGGGTTGAACTGTGGAGGTGACATTGAGACGTTGCTTAGCATAGGTAAACTATAGAGAAACTAAGCCAAACGTGTAAACGGTAAGTCGGAAACGTTTTGTTCTTGTTGCTATAATTTAGCTAAAACTCATATTGTGCCGTGCCAGACTGTATATTTGTGAGAGGTTAATAGCTAGTGTACAGTTCAAGTGGGCCCCAAGTATCTGCAGGAGACGTAATTGTGCTGCGCCCACCACAGTACTGTAACCCAGAGCTTATTCTGGGACCTTTGGCGAGTAGATGTATTTAAACATCCTACAAACGGGTTCATTCGCAGTTATGTTTATATTTGTGATCTTTTATGGTTTTCTTTACTTTCAATTTCAGTACTGTTTAGTAAGCCATAGGTTAGATTTGTTGACTTTGTTTGGGCGTGGATGGGATGAAATGTGGAATGCCCTCGTTCGGTTGAGAGAAAAGTGGTGTTAATTGAGTGTTGACATCAGTCAAGGTTGTCTTCAAGACAAGTTTGTGTGCTAAAAAAAACACATTTCGTCCTCTCAACAGGGGCCTTGCCAGACGGAGAGACTGAAAGTAACAAGGAGAAGTAGAAGAGACGAAAGGAGGGGTGTATAGGGTTCCGTGGTTGACGGCTGAAGGACTGGACAGTCAGCAGAGAGCATGCCTACCGACCGTGAGCCTGGTGCCACAGCCAAGCTGCTACAGCTGCTTCTGCTCTCCACTTATTGGGGAATGCAGATTTGGGTCACCTTCATCTCAAGTTAGTATTTAAACGACCCTTGACCTCAATACTGGTCTGCTTGGTCGACCTGAAACCGATCAAAGTGCTCATATCCGGTTCTTGCGTCTCGCGCAGGCTTCGTGATGAACAACCACCTGAACAGACATACCTACGGGTTCATCCAGTCTCGCCTGGTGCCCTTCTACCTCCACCTGGGCTCAGCCTGTGCCTTCTTTAACCTCACCATCTACGCAGTCTACCATCCCAGTGACATGTTGGACGAGAGGGAAGCCTTTCAGGTGTGTGTGTGTGTGCGCGTGCGTTTGAATGTATTTGAGGTTTGCATTGGTGACTATGATACATTTGAGTCTTGATCACTCATTTATCTGTGTGTGTGTGTGTGTGTCTCTGTCTCCTTCTAGATCTTCATCTTCTTCGTGTGTGTGACCGTAGCCGCTGTGAACGCGCAGTGGTTCGGACAGATGACGTCAGAGATCATGGCCGACATGCACCTCATCGAGCAGGCTTGCGGCTTGGGCCAAGACATCGGCCTTTCGTCCAATAGGGAGGCGTACGCCAAGCTGTGCGAGACGGATGTGAAGTACGACCATCTTAGCGGACGTCTGTGGTTGTACAGGTTCCTGTCCTCCCTCTGCAACATCTGCTGCATAGCCTGCAACGCTTACAGCATTTTCCACATGGCTGAAAACCTTATCACTCTATAACACAAATGCACACTCGCAAACTGTCAATCCCCCGCCCCCCCCCTCTGTTGTCAGAAACTCTACACCCCCTGGCCAGCATTTCACACGAGAAAAGGGGTTGTGTTTATGTCAAAGCTTTGTTAATTGAGTTCGAAAGGTTGTTGATGCTTGCTCATATGATACGACTACTTCCTCTACTGGTTTGGAAATACATGTCTTCTGTTGCTCAGCGATGGCTGTGGCGCTTTTTAAAGTGAAACCAAAGGTTTCTGTTGAGTTTCTGTAGCCGTGTGTACACAGATAGGAGTGAGTGTAGGGGTTCCGGTTGAGAACAGACAACCATAATTATCTGTAGTTCTTCTCGTGCCTAACCTTTCACCTGGACTCCGGTTGCCTCCTCTCCTGCCCTTCACGTGCACTCGAGAGCTTTGATGTGGGTCACTGTGTGTAAAGGTTGTTTGTGCGCACGTGTAAAACTATGCAAGGAGGTGATGGTGTGGGTTGAGCACACAGGGTGATTGCTGGTGCTCTTTACTTGAGCAGTCACAGTGAATTCTCTTTTATAACGCGTAGCAATGCAGTTTCTTTTAATGAGCGCCTGTCCGCTGGGCAGTTTGAATAGGCACATAGGTTCTCCTATCCCGTGTTTCCTGTAAGGCCGGTTTACAGTGTCGCGTTTGGGACCAGGTTTTCAGAGGTATTTCTGCTAACGTGGAACACAGGTGTCGCCAGTAGAAATGGTCGAGGTTCCTGACGCTAGCGATCCTGGTGACCTTGTTGCAACCTGGTCTTACCGCCTGTGTTTCCGGGCTGCGGTTGCGTTGCTAAGCCACTGCTTCAGCTTCTTCCTGTAGTTGAACACCACCCCTCCCTCCCCTCCCCTCCCTCCCCCTGACACAAGTGGGCGCTTCCATTCATGAGCGTGTGGATGTGTGGTATGTGTGGATGTGCTAACATCACAATCACGAAACTCGAATAGTACCCTGGTCACTTGATGATTTCTAATACTATTCTGTCACACAGTTATTTATTTATCTCTTGAAGAGATT
The DNA here is from genome assembly GCF_038355195.1 of Osmerus mordax. NCBI lineage: Eukaryota > Metazoa > Chordata > Actinopteri > Osmeriformes > Osmeridae > Osmerus > Osmerus mordax. The sequence goes on from NC_090075.1 coordinate 2,432,050, forward strand.
AGCTTTTGATCTTCACCGTATGCAGCCTGTTCTGGTTCAGTCACGGAGATTCTTGAAAATGCAACTGATCAATGTAATGGTACCCTGGTTCAGATCCTGGTTCAGATCCTGTCAGCTCACAATATGTGCCAGTCTTCTGTCATGTCTGCTAATGACATTTCATATCGATGAGTGAAATGAATGACTAGCTATTTGATAGTTTTATATTTGCCTATGAATAATAATTCATTTACAGTTGTTTATGGTATTTAAGTATTTGTTATGTCTTTTGTGTCTTGTAATTGTACACCGTGTGATTATTAAGGGCTTACTGTTTTAAACAAGTGATGTATTCTGTAGAATGTCAATCAGATGCCTCTCAATGTAACAGTACTGTTTGTATGGGAGCTAATGAACTGTTTTATTATGTGTCTAATGTGGGCGTGGGTTTGTAATGATCTTGTGAGACTTGGGTTGCTTTTTGTATTTTGTATCAAATAAATGATTGAATGGATCAAGTTTCGGGACATTTTTTTACTCCACTATTTGAAACTATGTGACCTTTCATTCCGATCAAGGAAATGTTTTAACCAATCCACAACATCTGCAGTTTTAAGAAACATACTCGATCTACACCAGTAATGACCAGCAGAGGGTGCATGTGAATCCTACAGGAATCTAGACAGAAAGGGGAATTAACTAAGTACAAATAATTTGTTACTGTACTTCAGTAGATTTGTCTGGTATCAGTACTTGATGTCACACACATGCTAACCCCTTTGGTCATCTCATCCAAAACACACATGCTAACCCCTTTGGTCATTTTACTTCCAAAACACAAATGCTAACCTCCTTTGGTAATTTCACCCCGAAAACACACATGCTAACCCCTTTGGTCATTTTACCCCCAAAACACACATGCTAACCCCTTTGGTCATTTTATCCAAAACACACATGCTAACCCCTTTGGTCATTTTATCCAAAACACACATGCTAACCTCGTTGGTCATTTACCGTGTTTCGTTTTAAAACATGAGTATCTGTACTTCTACTTGAGTGAAAATATAAATGATGAGAACATTTTGCAGATGAGGTATGTTTATTGTCAAAAAAAACAACAACTAAACAATAACATTTTTTCTGGTCTCTTCACGAGCATGTCACACACGTTACACTTACAAACCCACAAATACCTTGTTCAAAATTCGGCCTCACAAAAATAACATTTTAATATGTTTCAGTAACAAAATAATAAATATAAAAAGTTTTTGAAAGACACCCAGCCTCGGATCGATGGAGTGCAGGCGATATAAAAAAAGATTTGTGAAATAAAGACAGTGAATTTCATACCTGACAGTTCTACACTAACGACCATTTATGAAGACCCTGACTTGCAAACGTCTTTCAAAGCCTCCCTCCCTGGACGGCCCTTCACAGTAAGGCATCTCCACTCCCCATCTCTCACTAAAACATGTTCAAAGTGCAAAAAACATTATTGTACTAATAATGCAAATATAAACACTGCCATACGTACAAACAGAAACTAAACGGAACATCATTACAGCATGTTGCCCTCACTGAAATCAAGTTGCGGATGGACACCTCTTTACAGAGCCCATAGCAAGGAGTTTAATACTGAGGGAGTACAATGTAAACACAACGATACTTTCAGCGCTTTACCAAAAGAAGAATACAGACAGCCAAAGCATTCAAACCACCATAAGACACGCCTCTGATATTCACAAACACGCCCACCCGATCACACCCATGCATAATACTGCATAACACCAGACCGGCCTTTCTTCTCATCCGCGAGAACATTAATTTGTTCATGAACTTTACAGTTGTTTGAAGTAGTCCCGGTGATTAATAAGTAAGTTCTCCATGTCTCCCTTTTTTAGACAAATCAAGAGTTAAGTAAAACAATGATAATAACAATTAAAATAGTTTTAAAAAATCGATCCGACTCAAATAATTGTATCGAAAGTCATAAAAACGGACCACCTAGATAGTGAATCAGCCTGGAGAGTTTGGTTACCACGGCAGCCGAGGCATGTCCTGTAAAAGTTAAGTCGGTCGTTCCGTCTCCACAAACAGGAAGCGAGAGAGGGAAAGAGTTACCACGGAATTCGGATCACCGGCAGTAGAAAACGTCATGAATACAAAGCGTACCAAAAATAGAGGTTCTCTCATTAGTTTGTGTAAAAAAAGAAAAGGGAAGGAGGCATCTCCAGTGTCTCTGTCACACCACGACCTTGCCCTTTATTTCAAGCTTGGCGCTTTCACACTGCTTGGTCGACTGGTCCTCGGTTAGAGTGATGTAGGAGTACACTAGGCTTCCAGCGATGCTGCAACAACAACAGGTAACAACATCAGGTGAACGCCAGCGGAAGAAAACCATCGCAAAGTTTGGAGCAACTTCCAAGTATACTTCAAAGTTAGACCGCCAAACATGGAAAGTATGCTGCATGAGATGACCTGTCTCTCTCTGCCCCTGTGTGACAGCATGCAATCATCCTCCCCTCCCCCCCTCCCTGCCCTCCCTTCCCCTCCCCTGCCCTTCCAGGTGCCCCCCTCCCCCCCCGCCCAGGTCGAAGCTGCCAGCGCTCCAGACGTGACCCAACAGGTGGTCAGACCGGAGGGCTGCCTGGCCCAGGCTTGAACTCTGACCCCCCACTCCATCGCCGCCCTCGTTACCATAGTTACCACTTCATGACATGACAAGTGGGAAGAAAATAACACAAGACACACACACCTGATGTTTAAACCGATGAAGTTAGTCCACGAGAAGATGTAGTCCCCACCGAACACCATTCCGATGTAGGTCACCAATATATTCTAGAAGGAACAGAACGGCTGTTGTTCTTAGCTTGGCGCATCACAGAACAGATGTCCTCCTGGAACAGGGAAAGCTTTGATGTGTAGACTAGGGCTTACCTTGATGCAGCCCACAATGGTGGTTGTCAGTGCAGAGTTATACTGTGTGCACAGTACGGTGGAATACATCAACACAAACCTTAAAACAAACACACGAAACACAAATCAGTTCAACCTTATCACTTACTGTCTGGTATGAATCAATCTGCGTTATTATTAGTATCTATGATGAAACGATCACATGGCGTGTCGGATATACTAAACGAAAACACGGCAGACATAGACAGTGCACACCCTCAAGACTAATACAGTGGGAGGGCAGGGCAGGGGAAGGCAGAGGAGGTGCTGTTGGGTGACGTGGTTTGAGAATTCCAAAGCTGTTACCCCATGATGCAGGAGAGGATAAACTGCGACAGGAAGATGGCGTCCGACCAGCCGTCATAATCCACTGCCTGTAAACACACACACACACACACACACACTTAGCCAAAGGACTGTATGGGATTGGATCTTGTAGGTGGATAATATTAGTTTTAGGGATGTGGACAGCTCTTTCCTTTAATTATGTCAGGACCCGCCCCCCATCTCTCACACACACACACACACACACACACACACACACACACACACACACACACACACACACAAACACACAACTACAGTAAAAACAACTGTCAGTGTCAGCAGATATAGAGACTCCACACCCTCAAGACTAATACAATTAAGTTTTGGGATGTTTGTGGTCTTTTGTTTAAAACAGTTGGCAGTGCTTCACGACATATGTGCCTGATCCTGCAGCGTCGGCTGAGAGCAACAGAGTTGGTGTGAGCAGCAGTGAGCAGCTCTGCAGTGCTGCTCTGGTCCAGGGGGGCAGGGGGGGAGTGTGGCTGGTACACCTCTGCAGACAGCATAATGGCAGCATTGTGCCTTTTACGGCTGCCAACTTCCACTTCTGGAGTTCAAATCGGGCGGACCCTGCCCAGCGCAACCGATACACAAACACGCACAATAACAGTGCCCCCTTAACACAGGGGCGTCAGGTGGCTGAGCGGTGAGGGAAGCGGGCTAGTAATCTGAAGGTTGCCAGTTTGATTCCCGGCCGTGCCAAATGACGTTGTGTCCTTGGGCAAGGCACTTCACCCTACTTGCCTCAGGGAGAATGTCCCTGTACTTAGTGTAAGTCGCTCTGGATAAGAGCGTCTGCTAAATGACTACATGTAAAATGTGAACACACATGGGTGGGTTGTGATTGCAACACTTCGACAGGTTCACTCATGTCCCTTACGGCAGGCCTACTACATTCAGTAATAAAGCCAATGGCACAACGGCCTACGCAAGTAAAGATTGGACAGGGAGGAACATGGGGGATGCCATGACAACTTCACAGGGATCGCAAAACTTGAAACACACAGGAAGACACAGACAGCCAGAAACACACAGGAACAGAATCAGCCAGAGAGAGGCTTACCTTCTGCACATCTCCAGTCAGATGAGCCAAAAGCAGGGTGGGCACTATCATAAATAACGCATTATAATACAGCAGGCCATACTTTCCCAGTTCCTGAAGGAGAGAGAGAGTGAGAGAGAAAACGAGAGAGTACGAGAGAGAGAGCGACAGAGGGGGTTATTCATAAGGACTTGTGCATTCCTCTCTAACCAGCATGCAGATGTCATGTATCGCCAGTTCCTCACTCTATAGCCTCTTTCTCCTCTCTGCTCTGGTGACTGCAGCATCAGACAACCAGCTTGCTCTAAATATGTCTCCCGACTATTTGTAGTTTGTAATGTGAGTGCTTGTGTTACTGAGGTTATGTATAGTCGACGAAACCAGGCTGAGAATTGCCTCTCATTCAAGAGTCACACAGTACGTACCCTAACTGGACAGAGTGTGAGCTGCTGGCAGGATAAGGACGGGCCTTTTACAGAGCCGTAAAAGCCCAGGCAGTCTCAATGCAGCCACGACTATCGCTAACTGACATTCTTTGCTGTTGTCTTTAGCTTTATCGGGTTTACATTTAGTCATTTAGCAGACGCTCTTATCCAGAGCGACTTACAGTTTACCAAGTTATGTTTTGAAAGATTGGCTCGCATTCCATTAATTCGACAACATCTGTGCCAAAGACTGCCCCACCAAGACAACGGCATGCCTTATACCGTCGCGCAGAAAAAATACCTTAGAATCCAGTTTCTGCTTCACGTAGGCCCCATTAGCCGCAGTCAACACGTCATTCATAAGAATGAAAACATAGCCTTGCATGTCGAAAGCCAGGTCTGCACTGAGAAACACAAGAGACACGGACCCTTTCAGCAAAGACAAACAGTATCTTTACTAAACATGCACTTAGACAGCCATCAGTTACAGGTATGGGTCACTACTTGACAGCTCACACTGTTTCTCTACGGAGTCTCAGATGTTATCGTTTAAGAGGGGTCCGACCTCAAAGCAGCTCTTTGTAGGAGAACATGATTGGGCATAGCTTCAGTGGAAACACCTGGCATTATAAACCTTACCTAGCTGCCACAAAAGCCCCCAGGATCATTGTAAACACCGTCAACTGGACGGGCCTTGAGTATTTCTTTCTGAAATGATTGAGGGGGGTAGAAAGATGAAAGCAGAGTGAATGTTGAGTTGTGTCGTTCATCGATGTGCAGGGCAAATGCTATGATTATACTTTGGAGCCATTGGAATGATAATGTTGCTTAGTGGAATAAAAAAGGCTTACTTGAGAAGCAGACCCTCAGCTAGCATGGTGAACAAGATGGAAAATCTCCTGAGCACTGTGAACATCGGCAGACTGGGGGAAGAATAATGTGTATTAAGGAAGTTAGCTATGTAATAACACTAACCCTATGTAACACATACACCAAGTCTTTAAACAGGCTGTGTCCGCTCTGATTATAGCAACCCTAACCACTTAAATGGGACACCAGTACTGTATTACACAATAAATTATTTTAGTAATCAATCCTTACTTCAGCCTTTTTGTCCCAAACAGTCCAGTTATTTGATTTCCTACATACAGGAGAGGTAGGGGAAATGTCTGCAATGTAACAGATACAAGTATTAGCGTTGATTGAGAAGTTTACCGTTGCATGTGAACATAAAAAGCAAGTCTTCATGGATTAAATGTAATGCCTGCCTGTAGATTTTAAAATACAGTTACCTTAAGTGAAGCCAAGAACTTGCTTAATGCTACTGGAAGCAAAGTTTTATGCGTATATGCCCACACAAATAAATTTATTTTATTATTATTTAAAAGGAATTGTTTTACGTCCTTTACTTAGCTAACATAAGGGGGATTAGGATAACAGGTGAGCTCACCTTGCGAGGAATACTGTGGTCGAAATCGGGGAAACTGATCACCCTCAGAGCCTTGCCCACCCACAACACAACCACCGTGGCCAGCATCTGCACGAAAACACAAACATAATGTCATGAAACTGTGGAATGGTCGAGTTTGTGATATTAATATAGGCAAACAGAAATAGTGCCTTACTTGACCAATGCCGACACATATTGAAGATGGGAACCTGCGGAACAAAACATGCATCGTTGGTGCTGGTTTCTTCCTAGTAAAGAATGGCTTTATAGACTAGCTTACTGATATGCACATTTTCCCTGGGCATCAAAGATGCACACAATATTTAACAGCTTTCATAGCTAGTAGCCTAAACATTCAGATTAAAACATAAGCTATTTTTGTAGCGTGACCCACGCCATTGTCACCAAGAAAAAAGAATCTCACGTCTCAGAGTCGCATGTAAAACTTAAGTTAACGCGTCAACACATCAGTGCCGCTAGGATTTATTAGCTAGTTCCACTAGCCAACTAGCTCGTCTTACATCACATCCTTACAGCACGTAGCCTACCTGTAGCTTGTAAGGACACTCTTGTTTATCACGACGATAAGAAAAGAACTGATACCGTAGAATCCAGCAGCGAAGAGCTTCAGAAACAGTGTTAGAGATTTGTCCGCCATCCCCAAGCGTTCATCCCTCCCTCTGTCCCTGCCGTGTCCCAGCCATCGCGTACAGCCCACGGCCCGCCTGTACGGCGACGTCATTGCCAACTTCCGCCGGACTGGTGTTGTGCGATCAGATGCACGGCTTTCATGAGAGGCACCCCCTCGCGGGAGCGCGCGCGAACCACTCTGAATCAAAAAGTGAAGGATTTCGTCTTGATATCAAAACCAAACGGAGGGGAGACAGATGTCTCACATCATTGCAGATTTTAGACCATTTTTAGGGGTGCTCAAGCCCCTACATTTAATCTCAGCACCCCTAAAAATAATTATATATATATATATATATATATATATATTGTTGTTTATTATCATTTGATGCTGGTAGTTCATGAAAAAAAGAGACATCCTTAGTGTTTTCATTCATTCAATATTTTGCTTAATAATACATAAATGTATGAATTGTTATCCAGTATAATTAGGGATTTATATTAGCTAAGGGGTTTAGCACTTTTGCAAGGCACTGTATTCATGTCACATTCTCATTGGGGGCTGAGCACCTCTAAAGGTCTGATCCTTGTCTCACATACTTTCTATTTATAGAATTCAAGAGAAGAATGTCGGTTATCTTTGTAAATAACAGATGTTATTCTCAACACAAAATCCTTAAAACTCATCATTCAAACTGTATAGTAATGAGTGAATGAAGAGTTTTAAGGATTTTGTGTTGGTGGTTCGCGCGCGCTCCCGCAAGGAGGTGCCTCTCACACTATATGATTATTCACGGTTTGTTATTGCTTTCCTTCCTAAGGAGAAAGAGTAAACCGCTGTTGACCATATTAACCACCCCAGGCATAGTAACATATGTTTATCTGAAAGTAAATAAAATATAGGTACATTTTCTCTGAAATGTTTCTAAACATGTATTTCTTTGTGACTGCATGCAGGAGTTACATTTGTAATAACCTACCTTACACTAGACGACCTACATTCAAAACTTTAAATAATCATATTCTACTGTAAAGAAAAGAAAGAACTAAATATTTAATGGACCAGCACATTGGGTATGTTGTCAGAATATGTGACCCCACTGTACCTGGTTAATAAAGGAGTTAAACTTCAAACTATTTTTTGGCGTAGTTATGTCATCCCTTCACACTAATCTGGACACATGTTTTCTTATTTGGAGTCATCACAGAGCCAGTACCACAGAGGTCACCATATCTTACAGCCGTCAGAATATGTTTACAGAGGGGGTAAACATTATATCAGGTGAAAAACCGGCCTGATATAATGTGTATCCCCTCTGTAACTGTTGCTAGAGAAGAGCAGACATCTCCATAGCATCTCAGGTTGTTCATTGCGACCAAAATAACACAGAAAATAACACACATGATGGCAGGAAAGACCCTTTGCATGTTAGGGGAGGGGGTACACATTATATCAGGTGAAAAAACGCCTGATATAATTTGTATCCCCTCTGTAACTCATATGGTAGACAGCAAAACTTTCAGAGAGGATACAATCTATATCAGGTGAAAGAACGTCCTGATATAATGTGTATCCCCTCTGTAACTCATATGGTAGACAGGTGAACAAATCGGTTAATTGAAAAGTCAAACTAAACTAAATTAAATTAAAACAGACAGCAGAGAGGGTTAGCAAAGACGGGGCATCCTTGTCAGACCACACCCGCAGAGAATGGACAGATGGAAGCCTAGATTAAAGGAAAAAATATAGCTATTTATTCCATTTAAGAGGTTAATTCAAAGTGCAGCAGTTAAACTCCGCAGAGTGCACGCGCGCTCCCGCGGCCAGGGGATGCAAATCCTGGTGGGGATAAGTGCCTTGGCACGACACCGGCTCTCTTGTGTCATTGGCACCAGACTTGGTGGCCGCGAGAGTTCACTGTTTTGTATATGTTGATATCCTACGCCTGGGCGCTCCATGAGTGTACAGCTGGTTATACGATTTTGGCAAAAACAGACGGCCGGTTGTTAAGCACTTTAGATTCTGGCTATTTTGGTGCATTAACCTCCTCAAGAATTGTGAAAGATCGTTAGCCAGCCACCTCGACGTAGCAAATTCTTAGTAGTGTAGAAGTTATTATTGTGTGTACACAGCAACAGAAAATAAGTGAGAGCGTTGAATGTTGCTGTAGTGTAAGGACACTTCTGTTAAAACATAATCTACAAAGGCGTGACTGCAGGCCAAGAGGATGGATTAAGCATCACTAATACCCTTAGCAGTCACTATATGAATAGCATGTTTATAACTGTCTGATCTACTACTCAGTGGCGAGGTGCCCTCGATTGTACAATGATTTAGGGGTAGAAGTGACCATCCTGACCCTAGCAGGTCAGATATTAGCAACCAACCAATGTGATGGAATGTGAGTTGAACTCCTCCTTTTCTGCGGAGCCAGGAAGATCCCCTTCCTGCGGTCACCGTGACAGCCAGCGCATTGTCTCACGGGCTACGGGAAAGGGACCAGGACATCAACACCGTGTACCATTTGCTTGCTGGCTACGGAAGGAATATTAACAACAACTGTTAGAAACAAATATTTGAAAACCATGGGCAACAGAGATGATGAATACGATTTCTTGTTCAAAGGTAACTATCGACCATTTTCCAGTCAACTTATTAGGTTTGCTACCCACCCAGCTGCTTGAGATGGTAACCAGCTAACGTGAACGTAGCTAGCTCGTAACACAGTTCGCCTGCTAGCATTTTTGCCCGAGCCCTCAAAACAATGTATTTTACTTAATATAATTAAATGTAGGTAAGGTTGTGATCTTTCAAAGGAGTGTGTGGCCTGCTAGTTATTTGATATGGGACATAGGCTTTCGCATGATGTTGAGCAATGCATACTTGGCCCGTGTCACTGCATGTTTTTTCCGTCAACACGCACCTTACTGTGTAGATACTGCTGCTGGTGGTTTAAGAAACATGTAGATATCTATATGCAGAAGCTATGTTTGGAGCCTCCCTGCTATATTAATGAGTTAAAAGATAGCAGCGGTGGAAGACCGAGGCAGCTAGCCTAACGTTACACACCCAAACTAAACTGGCACTACAACATCGAATCTGTGGAGCAATCCAAACCACACATCAAAACACGAGGTTGCGAATGTTTATAAAAGTGTAATTTTAGGTGGCTAATGGACCTTTCTTCATTTTATTTTTTACTTGAGCCTAATTGGGAAAATTCGTGACTTGAGGCAGCGCAGGAAAGGAGGCCTTAGAAATATTGTTGACTCAGATTTAACAGGTTCACTGTTTCCTGCTGGCCTGACTCTTGATGGGCAAAGTTCAGATTTCCTCAGTAGAAGCCGAGGAGCATTTTATTACTCCTATAACATTTTACTTGTAACATTTATGCACTGTCAATTTATTTGTGTCTAGGCCCAGTTCTCAAAATACCAGTCTCAGTCTAAATTAAAGCATCAAAAACGGTATTACCTAGTTTCAGTTGGTCATGAAGTACCTGTAGCAGTATTCCCTTTAAGTACATTGAAATTTTTCATCCTTAGAAAAAAAAGTAAACACCTGTAGTGTTGAATTTATCTCATTTTTCATCTCATACTCCTGTTCTACATGAAACCCAAAGTGGAACCTGAATCCTCAAAGAGATCAGATCAAACGATGCACCGTCGTTCTACTGCTGTCAGTGTGTCATGCTTCTCTGTGTGTGTGTGTGTGTTCTGTCTCCAGTGGTGCTGATCGGAGACTCCGGCGTGGGGAAGAGTAACCTGCTGTCTCGTTTCACACGGAACGAGTTCAACCTGGAGAGCAAGAGCACCATCGGGGTGGAGTTTGCCACCCGCAGCATCCAGGTGGACGGCAAGACCATCAAGGCCCAGATCTGGGACACGGCCGGCCAGGAGCGCTACAGAGCCATCACCTCCGCGTGAGTAGGGGGGCGGGGCCTCCGCCCAGGAGACAGGAAGTACAGGGGTGGAGAACCGGAAGACATCTCCTTGTGACATGTGAGTCCAGCCCTCTGACCCTCCGTGCTCCCTGCTCTGTCCTGGCCAGGTACTACCGAGGGGCTGTAGGGGCTCTGCTGGTGTATGACATCGCCAAGCATCTGACCTATGAAAACGTGGAGCGCTGGCTGAAGGAGCTGCGGGATCACGCTGACAACAACATCGTCATCATGCTGGTGGGCAACAAGAGTGACCTGCGTCACCTCAGGGCCGTGCCCACGGACGAGGCTCGCGCCTTCGCAGGTACGCACTCCGAGCCCTGGACGAGGCTGCACTGGGTATCCAGAAATGCAGATTTTCTCCCTGTGTGTCCCTTTGTTCAGCCTTCTCTCTGTCTCTCCCTCAGAGAAGAACACTCTGTCGTTCATTGAAACTTCGGCCCTGGACTCCACCAATGTAGAAGAGGCTTTCAAGAACATTCTAACAGGTAAGCAGCTTGGGCTCTTTTTTATTACGTGTTCAACCTGTAATCAATCAAGTCAAAGGCCAACATATCCTTTTTGCCCCTTCAGAAATCTACCGGATCGTGTCACAGAAGCAGATAGCTGACAGATCTGCACATGACGAATCACCAGGCAACAATGTAGTGGACATCAGTGTTCCCCCGACCACCGATGGGCAGAAAGGCAACAAGCTGCAGTGCTGCCAAAACCTGTGACACTCACCATTCCTGTGACTCCCCCCCACCGCACTCCCATTTCACTCCTTTTCCTCATCCTGTCTCCTCCCACTCTGTCTTTGTTCCTGTATATGCCGACGCCCACGTTTTCCGTCAGTGTAGACTTACTTTTTTGTCACTTTTGAACTCGATGAATATGTGCTCTTCTGCCATGAAATGAAACTTACAAAAAAGCCTTTTGTGTCACGTTATCAAGTCATTCCTGGACCTGACGTGAAAGTTCCTGCAGGTTAGGAAAGAATGAGGCATCTATTGTCCGTGAAATCGATCGAGCTGTGCTTTAGGATTACTGTGTATTTGTAGAAGCTGGAACATTTCAACAATAGCCACTAGATGGTGCTGTGTACATAGCAACTTGCAGTAGCTTGAAATGGCAGTATTACAATGGTATATATGCATTGGTCTTAAAAACAAGGCTCAAACATTTCTCGCTTATGATGGTAAAAGCAAATTTCTGTGTATTTATTCATATATATTTGGCTTCACTTGTCATTGTTTTATGTTCATTATGCACTGTAAAAAATTTACAATAAACTCCTTGACAAAGTAGCCAATGTGTTACTTTTGAGAGAAAATCAAGTCTGCGTTTATTTGAATCCACTTTCACTAGGGGGGGATTTTTATGAATTCTTTATGTAAGCATATATTTAATCAAAATTTTATTAAAAAAAACGTGAATAGATTTTTATCGAATCATGACCCCAAGAATCGAATCGTGAGGTACCAAAATATTCCCACCCCTAACCTTCACCACCCAAAACGTGAATAGATTTTTATCGAATCATGACCCCAAGAATCGAATCGTGAGGTACCAAAATATTCCCACCCCTAACCTTCACCACCCAAAACGTGAATAGATTTTTATCGAATCATGACCCCAAGAATCGAATCGTGAGGTACCAAAATATTCCCACCCCTAACCTTCACCACCCAAAACATTTGTGTTTCTCTGTCTGGGTGGGAGCTTTCCCCAGGAAACCCTGTCTGCTGGCAGATAAGCAAAGTGGTCCCCCCCTCCCCTCCCCCCCCTGCTGAGCGGCCTGGCAAGCCACACCCATTAGAGGTAACCAAATGGTGCCGAGTGCTGCTAAAGGCAACATATGGAATATATTGCAGCCATATTCTAAGCCTTTTCTGTTTGGCCCTGCTAGGTGTAAGACTGGGACTTGGTTCCACTTGGTCCCAACATTGTAGTAAACATTCACTCTCGGCCTTCACTCTAAATGTGTCCTATACGTCAGCTGTTAGTTGACTGTTTATCTGTCAGCTGACAGATAAACATCCATCATGTGACACAGTGTGATGGTCAGAGGAAGGTCTTTATGATAAACTTCAAATGATTTAGCTTTTACATTTGAGTGTGTGAAAAAGGTCGAAAGCCTGGCATTTCATACTAGATAGAACTGTATCCCCACATACGTTCTAAATACTCTCGTGAGATGGAGATGCCTCTCACTGTTTAGCAGCTGTGTGGGACATTTAACTCCACAAAGCTTACCCTCTGAAAGCAACATGGTGACAGGGAGGATTAGGGTACAGAACATTAGAAGATTCATAGGAAATATGTTTTCACACAGAATACAAAGCCGTTTTGTCCATACAGTAGCTTGGTTTTAATTTTGCTTTGCACACAATTCTTGGCTGATTTCAAGCACCAACATATTTTGGTGTAGACATCGTTCCGTTTCCACTGCACAACATAAACATTGTAGTATTTAAAAACATGTTAAGAGTGATAAAATCTTGTGAGTAATGAGAAGATAAATTACAAACAATACACATCATATCAAAAACAGTGGTGAAAATAACAATTAAACACTGACAAACATCTAGTAAATGGTTCCTTCTAAGTAACGCTCAAGTCTTCGTTTCCGTTTCACATCAAAACAAAAACCACAAGCTTTAAAATCTCTTTCTAAATCAGAATCTTCCTGTATCACCATTCTTGTACTATAGTCAAAGTGCCATTCGATGCATAAAACAAAAGGAAAGAATGCTTCTTTGGAGAGAATGACGTGATCGGATAAGATGTTGGAACACAGGAATAGAGGCCTGCCCTCTGGATGCTTAGCGAGGGAGAACATTTGCATAACCCCACCTATCATCGCCCTCTCAAGTCTGTTTAGTCAGTAAGCGAGCTCTTATGATCCTTCATATTCACACTACATTGGACATAACTTTACTAATTTCATAACATTTCGTATTGGATTGGTTAATATTATAGGTAAGATTCGCGCACTTATGTCATAACATCATACATGGCGTGGTCGCTAACCACACAGACCTCCTGTGGACACCCACCAATGAGAGAGAGCGTGTGGCAGAGGACAGCTGACGAGGATTCGGGCCTCTGTCCCGACGGTGTCTGAAATCCTTTCAAATTGTTTGTCTGTGACTGACTAAGCATGTCTCATGTAAACAAAGGAAAGAACCTCATGTACAAAACCCGCCCAATAGACGGCCAACACAGGCTTACGAGCAAATACTTATGCAAAAGAGTAAAAACTATTGGACGTAGATCTGAAGAATTTCCTCCACGAACAAAGATGTCTTCCACCAGACCCAATGACAGCCAGCTGGCCACTACCACCCCCACAATAACACAGTGACAAACGATTAATGACGGCATCATACTAGGCATGAGTATTACTATTGCACAACATGATCTACCCTTTACAACATACTGCAATATTAATTCCATACAACAGGATTCATTTAGAGTGACATTGGAGACATGAAATAAAAGGATAAATGTATTGATTTTTTGTTGTTGTTGTTGATAAGCAACAGTTCATCGACCGCAAACAGAGTGGGCTCCACAGCTATGCTGCTCAGAAGTCATATTTCTACAGGACCAATCTGAACGGCCGGAAGGTCTACAGGCCCAAGAGACATGGTGTCTTCCTGAGGCCACAGCCCTATGCAGGGAAACAGAGATTCAAACGGTAAGTCATCTTCTTTATCAGACTGACTCTCTGAAACTCTCTTCAGATTCACTAATGTTTTATGCCTACTGGAACTAGTATGAGACTGAATACTAGTCTGGTCTGGTCTGCTTATGGCACCCATTATACCCACTAGTCTTAGCCCCAGTCCTAATACAAGCACCTCCGACTTTCAGCCTTAAACTAAACATGAAGTCTAGAGAAGGTGCGGGGCTTGTAACAGATAGGTGAAACACAAGATTAAAAACGAGGTTCAAAGATATCCTACATCCCACATTTTTTTGGCTTCTGTGCACAGCTCACTACTCCAAAGCATTTGATTTGGGCCATACCAACAGCACAGCCCACAAACTTTCCACTGTGGAGAAATCTATGAAGGACAATACTTACACAAATGATGACATATCAAGTTAGCAAAGTAAGAAAGCAGTCTAAAGGACTATACAAACAAGGCTGAAAGGGACCAAATGTACAAAACTCACTAAAAGAGGAGCTATCCATAAACGCAGTGTAGAAAAACATAAATGCCCAGGAAATACTCACTAAGCGACTAAAGGGGTGATAACAATCCCTATAAAGTCATCAAGCCATGGTCTGACCCAAGAGTCTTGAGTTTGCTGGCATTTTTGCATATCTTTTTACTACAGAGGTCAAATTTCTATCTAACAACGACCCCAAAGTAAAAAAAAAGAAAAAAAAAAGAAAAAAAAAAGCAACGCTTCCAAAAACATTAACAGTGCATGCATGCAAAAACTGTGCGTGGCGGTAGCAGTGTTTCCACATACTGCTAGCACAATCGTCCACAGTGTTTTATTGCACAATCTCTAGTATACAGATGTCACCCTGCCTGCACAAGGAGTGGAGAAGGAAGAAGAAGAAGAAAGAAGAGTGGAGAAAAAAAAGAAAAGAAAAGAAAGAAAGATTCATGTAGTCAAACTGAAGGTAGTTGACTGACTTGTCTAAAACATGAGTGTCTCGTAATCCACCAAACTGATGAAGAAGAATCTTAGCTTGAAGCTTTACATGAGAGAGGTTTAAGAGCAAACCAGAGACCTGGGGAGAAGGCTGAGGACACCAGAGGAACGGAGAAGGTCCAATAACATTTCATTTTTCAGAATTCTTTTTTGAGAGAGAGAGAGAGAGAGAGAGAGAGAGAGAGAGAGAGAGAGAGAGAGAGAGAGAGAGAGAGAGAGAGAGAGAGAGAGAGAGAGAGAGAGAGAGAGAGAGAGAGTAGAGCGAAAGATAATTTGGTCATGTGCATCATTAGCCCTCTCCAGGTTCCAGCCCAGCTTCTAACCCTACTGGCTCTCTTAACGTCCCTTAGAAGGGCCACACAACACAATACAAAAGAGAGGTGGGTAATGTAGAGCTGATACACATTAAGTAGGTAAAAAGGGCTTCGATAGAAAAAGCAAAAGAAATGCTTCCACAAGTGCTTCGGCTCTAGCTGGGAGGCAAGGTGGGGGTCCGAACCCCCGCCAGAACATTAGTAACAGCGCCGTCATCATCCTGTTCCTCATCTTCACTCCCCACCTTTGACCTCATACGATACTCTCGTCCGCAGACTTCTTCATCAGCTTGGTGGAGAGCAGGGAATGCTGGGTAGAGTGCCCTCCCTTGGCATCGGGGATGAGCAGGCGTACTTTCTGATTGGTTCGTCTCCATTCCGAGTACAGCTGACAGTGGTAGCGGAACGACACCTGAATCCGGAGAGAGCGAGAAGAGGGAGGGTGGTGAGGTGAGATGGGGGAGAGAAGGGAGGGGGGAGAGAAGAATGGTTTGGATTTGGCCTGTGTAGCTGAGGTGAAAAAGTGCTTGGCTACACTACTCCTGGGTTAATAGTGAACCAATGAGCTCAAAGTACACATGATTTCCCACAAAAGATCCCTAACTACAATAATGGGAGGCTCATTAAAAGACAAGGTAACCACTATATAAGTACATATAAACATAGTGTGACAGTCATTTACACCAACTACTTCCTGAATCATATAAAAAAAGTCAGCATTTGAGATGCCAGGGAACTCACAAGGTATTTGAAATATCCTCTGGAACATGTGATTCACCCAACTGAGAATTCCTATTCGAAGTTTTCAGAGAGCCCAAGTGGTATCGGCTGTACCACTCTACTGTCCTGTGTGTGTGGGGGCGTTTTAGTCCTACCAGAGTCCAGAGGACGTAGATGGTGAAGAGGGCGATGGTGAGAGCGATGAGGCCCACGGCCTCCAGCCTGCTCTTCAGCTGCAGGTGGTCCTGGGCGCCGCGCAGACACAGCCAGCCCGAGATGGCCGCCAGGGGCGTGATGAACAGGAAGCACACCATGTCACAGAACAAGGTGCGCTTCTCATTCCTCGGACCAGGGTCCCGCAGCCACTGTGGAGAGAGAGAGGTAGAGAGAGGTAGAGGTAGAGAGAGAGAGAGAGAGAGGTAGAGGTAGAGAGAGAGAGAGGTAGAGGTAGAGAGAGAGGTAGAGGTAGAGAGAGAGGTAGAGAGGTAGAGAGAGAGAGAGAGAGAGAGAGGTAGAGAGAGAGAGAGAGGTAGAGAGAGAGAGGTAGAGAGAGAGAGAGAGGTAGAGAGAGAGAGGTAGAGAGAGAGGTAAAGAGAGGTAGAGAGAGAGAGGTAGAGAGAGGTAGAGAGATGAAAGAAAGAGAGAGACTAAATTTAGTCGTCAAGCATGTACACAGCACTTTGTTATGCAAAAGTAAGTAACAGCAAGCAGGGAGAAAGGACTGGCAGCAGAAGCGGATTTACAGAAGGCCAGCTGCAGCAACGCACGCACGGGCGCACACACGCCCCTCGCGTCTTCCGTCCATGGTTCCTCACGCGCGCCAAAAAAACAACAACACCGAAGCAGGCAGAGGAGTGCAGACAAGGCGAAAGGCATTGACCTTTGTTACCTCTGTGAGAGGCCTGGGCCTCCGCTCGATGGTGAACTCTGTGTGGCACAGCTCGCAGTAGCTGGTGTTGGAGGAGGAGAGCCACTTCTCCAGGCAGCTCTTGTGCACCGTGCCCAGGGTCCCTGTGCAGTCACACGGGGAAAGGAGCCCCTCGCCGTTGCCCCCCTCGTGGCAGATCCGGCAGATGGGTCCGTCACTGGAAGAAGGGGGTGGGGAGGGCAGGGCAGGGCAGGGCAGAGGAAGGGCTGTACTTTAGGACTGCGTTATAGTTTTTGACACCTACAGGGTGTTAGATTTCACAGAACATTCTGCAGTCCTGAACATGAGATAGAGTGTAGAGCATGACCCCTTGCATCAAGAGGCCAAATACAAAAAAAAAACAGGATTCAGCATGCACTCGTGTCTTTTATCTCATAAACTCAGTGACTCAGACACAGACAGAAACACACACACACATACAGTAACCACAAACACCAAGTCACACACACACCCCAACAGGTTTGTCACCTGGCTTCAGTAAATGAGCCACGTACCTCTGTGTGCCCAGGGGCTTGACGACGGTCGACAGCAGCCGGCCATCTTTAGCCGTGACCTTGGTGACATACTGGGCCTGGCAGCTATCCGACTCTTCCACGCTCTTCGACAGGGCGGAGTTGCCAGAACAGTCACACAGGGAACCAGGGAGGTGACAACACTCCCCGGTTGTCATGGTTGTGTTGTTCGGGTGTAAGGGAAGGGGGGAGGGGGGGTGGGGTCAGGGGTGAGAGGAGAAGGAGTGAGGGGAAGCGGCCAGGTTCTGCTTCCGCAGAACAGTGGTTAAGCCCAGCAACTGAGAACAGGAGAGAGAGAGGACAGGAGTTACGGATCTTGTTGATTGTTTGATGGCAAATACAATCTTAACATTGATCCCGGCCGTGCCAAATGACGTTGTGTCCTTGGGCAAGGCACTTCATCCTACTTGCCTCAGGGGGGGAATGTACCTGTACTTAGTCGCTCTGGATAAGAGCGTCTGCTAAATGACTAAATGTAATGTAAATGTACAGAGACAATACCTTTTCACTTCCCAAGTTCCAGATAGTGTAAGCCTAAAAGTACCTTCGTAATAGTGATGAAACTCAGGGACCTATAGTAGTTTACAATATAATACAGACTAGGAACGCAGAGCTAGGTTAACTTCTGTAAAGTAAACCTAAAATTTGAAAACTCATTATTTGGGTGTGGAATTACTTGACATTTTCTAAGAAGAATGCAAACATTTCTAAGAAGAGTAAATTGACTAACTCCAATGTTCTGGATGACACAGATAGTTTGCCTATTCTACAGCTTCCTTTTTCACAGAAACAAAAACTGATAGACAGCTGTTCTCCTAGATAGCCATGCACACACACACAGTCAATCTAAGCTACTTAAAACACACCCCTCCCCAACATTAAACACAAATCTTAAGCCAATATTCGATTATTTTATATTATTGCAAGATTACAGACAATTGCAGGTAGTAAGGTTTTTAATATCTAGTCCAGAGGAACTTATTTCTATCGTCAACCAATAAAAAAGATGACAGGAGCTGTCCATATAAACAATTCACTAATTGCTCAGCTAACTGGCAATGCAGCTGATGCTGCATGATCAGTAACCAAAGCTTTTGCCATGGTTCGAGACAATAACATTAATGATCCATATCATGGCTGTATTTTATTTTGATAATAAGGCACTCTACACTGAATGACATATAACTAGCAAGATGTTCAACTTAAACAGCTTGACCATGTCAATCCTTAAAGCCAGTTCTGCTGCGGTTGATATGATTACAGAATCAATTGCAATCAATCTACGGGAGTGCATTATTATTTTATCCAACAACAAACCATAGCTAACCAAGCTCGCTAATGTATGATCAATCGGCCTTAATCACCATAGCGTTATCTCCTGCCCCCAAAACGCAGCGAGTAAGCTACAGTACGCGTAGACTATGTAGCACACAGGTACTGTGCAACACACAACATAAACATCTACACGACACTGTCTTGATTAAAATAGTTAATCTAGCTACATAATTGTGAATCCAGCTCGACGTTGCATCGGACAGTCTCCTGGTCAGTAGCGACAAGACAGCTGGGGCTAGGCTAGCTGGTTGGTGGTAACGTTGGCATAGCTAGCACCATTACAATATTTACTAGCTTATTTAGCTAGCCAAAACGCCACCTTCGGGCAAAATATGAACGATTATGTAGTGTATTATACTCACAGCGTATGTTCTTTTTTCATTTTGAAATGTGGATCTGAGAGTTGAATATCAAATAATAAAACAGGTCAGACTTAGATACGGTAGCTAGCTTGCTAGACTTATTTGTCTGCCCGTGTGTGCACTAGCTACAGTCTACTACTACTAGCTAGCACTGCACAAAGTAGCTAGCTAACCGACGGCTAGCTCAGCTGACACAACGTCAATATGTCAACGACGACGCTTCCGCCACTGGCTGGCTTCCATCCGTCTGCAAACTCAGAGGGTCAGGAAAACATCAATTGTTATAATAAAGCAAAAACGGGTTGGTAACGGATCCAATTGTCTCTATCTTCAGTGACCAAAGAAGAACCCAGTCGTATTTCATGCATTGACACTAAAATACATGCAGGAAAACAACCTTTATTTCCAAAATGCAAATGAAAAACGAAATGCCTGACAATGGCTATTTGCACAATGGAGTGAATGTAAAAAATACTTACAGGACACAAACCTATTGTGAAGTGCAGAAATTCAGCTGTGCACAAGAGTAAGTCCTGCTTTAGTTGACCTGACAAATAACAGTTTGACATAATCAACTCATCCCTGTAGGGTATCCACATCCAAAACAGAATAATCTATAAGGCAGAGATTATCTAGTGTGGGATTAAACTCATCAAACAAAGAGACATAATGGCAAACAGATTCACATCGAAACATATCCAAGTTGCGATTTGCCTCAGAACTGCAGATTAAGTAACAAACATCTGTCTTGAGACTGACTGAGAGGATACCACATGCTTTATTGATGTTTTATGAAAGCATTAACGAGACCGTCACTGTGTGCGCTGTTATATGCATAGAAGTGACCTTCATTTCCCATTCCCATCAGATCAATAGGCTGCTGTGGTACATCCCACCATGGGTGGTTATGCATTTGTCATTGATACAACTCGATATCATCTCATACAACAGTGATCGTCAATCAAGCCTGTAGCATATAAATCTATAAACAGCATGCAGGATATGAGCTACAGCTTAAACCCATCATGGGCAACTTTGGGAGATGAGTTCCAGATGATCCAAGAAAATATCTGCCAACTGGTCATGAAATAGGTTTATTTCCATGTGTGAATAATTAATGATGAAAAGGCATGTTAAAAGATGATGTGTTACTGATGTAAAAGTTGGACATGTGACAGGAAGACGGTATACATCCACACTCCAAAACAAGGCATTTCCACCAGAAAGAAAAAGATATATAAGGCATGTTAGAGAGCCAAACAGACCATAGCAACACTTCTGTTGATCGCCCCAGCTGACCAATCAACTGTTTGGACTAAACAAAAGGAAGTGAAATGCATCCTCTTTGTCAAGGGACCAATAACAATTCACATTCTGCTCCATCTTACTTCTACAAAACAAACCACTCATTTTTAAAGTATTTCACAAAAGCAACATTTCCCAGACAACAATCAGCTAGCTTTAAGTGTTGTTGATTCAAGGTGTTAAGAGTAATTCTAAAATAGTTACGTGGCAAATTGATTTGAAATGATTGGCTGGAAAAAGAAGCTGCATATTCACAGAAAGCTGGATGAATGACCTAACATAAACCAACTACAGTGAGCTCAGTGAATAACAGCAGCGATCAGTCACGTAAAAAAAAAAGCACAACTGGAAAAGGTCCAATCTTGCACTGCTTAGACGAGATAACCTAAGTTTGGAAATGATTGCATTTACCTCCTTTGGTATCCCTGTGGACTATACATACAACAACAAAAAGTCCTTATCTATCAGTTGCAGTAGGACACCATTCCTCATGCCCCACTTCGTTATTTTATGCCACTCTCAGCACTCTGGGACTCAAAGGAAAGCAACAGGAAGTTCTGGACAGGCTGACTCTTCACTGCTCCTCCCAAAGGAGCAGGTCACATGATCAGAGTCCACAAATCATTGCAAAAGGAAAGGGGGGGGGGAGAGAAGAAAATATATTCAAAGTCTGTGGAGGACAATGAACAACAGACAAACGAAACATTGGAAATCAAAAAGAAGAAAAATAAAGGAATGTAATCTAGTGTGTAATCTAGTGAGTCTGTGAAACTTCTAAACACACAGGAGGTACATACAGTCTACCGTAGCAGCAGAACACTGGAGCAAAGCAGACATTGAGAGGAGACCAGAGGAGGAAGGGAAGCTTTGAGTGTCACAGGTTTTGGCAGCACTGCAGCTTGTTGCCTTTCTGCCCATCGGTGGTCGGGGGAACACTGATGTCCACTACATTGTTGCCTGGTGATTCGTCATGTGCAGATCTGTCAGCTATCTGCTTCTGTGACACGATCCGGTAGATTTCTGAAGGGGCAAAAAGGATATGTTGGCCTTTGACTTGATTGATTACAGGTTGAACACGTAATAAAAAAGAGCCCAAGCTGCTTACCTGTTAGAATGTTCTTGAAAGCCTCTTCTACATTGGTGGAGTCCAGGGCCGAAGTTTCAATGAACGACAGAGTGTTCTTCTCTGAGGGAGAGACAGACAGAAGGCTGAACAAAGGGACACACAGGGAGAAAATCTGCATTTCTGGATACCCAGTGCAGCCTCGTCCAGGGCTCGGCGTGCGTACCTGCGAAGGCGCGAGCCTCGTCCGTGGGCACGGCCCTGAGGTGACGCAGGTCACTCTTGTTGCCCACCAGCATGATGACGATGTTGTTGTCAGCGTGATCCCGCAGCTCCTTCAGCCAGCGCTCCACGTTCTCATAGGTCAGATGCTTGGCGATGTCATACACCAGCAGAGCCCCTACAGCCCCTCGGTAGTACCTGGCCAGGACAGAGCAGGGAGCACGGAGGGTCAGAGGGCTGGACTCACATGTCACATGGAGATGTCTTCCGGTTCTCCACCCCTGTACTTCCTGTCTCCTGGGCGGAGGCCCCGCCCCCCTACTCACGCGGAGGTTATGGCTCTGTAGCGCTCCTGGCCGGCCGTGTCCCAGATCTGGGCCTTGATGGTCTTGCCGTCCACCTGGATGCTGCGGGTGGCAAACTCCACCCCGATGGTGCTCTTGCTCTCCAGGTTGAACTCGTTCCGTGTGAAACGAGACAGCAGGTTACTCTTCCCCACGCCGGAGTCTCCAATCAGCACCACTGGAGACAGAACACACACACACAGAGAAGCATGACACACTGACAGCACAGTCCATGACAGTGTGCAATGAGAAGGACCAGTGACTACCGTAACAGGTTATTGGTAACACACACAGCACTGAGCATAGTCTGTAAACAAAGCTCAAATTAAACTTCCCCTCCCTTCATCTCCAGAAACGTAGCACGTACCACTTTAGCATACTGTATGTCACTTGCTGACTCGCACTTCTGTATAAGCTCATGAGGTACTTGTGACATCCAACCTATGATTGGTACAGTCTGACTCACTGAGGCTGGTCTGGGCCTAGGCTCACTGCGAAGGAGGCTCTTCCTGGAATACTAATATCTTATTAGTCAGTAACCATCATCATGAGGGAGTAGGCTGCCTACCGATACCAAGGCTTAAGATAAACACGGTGACTACCAGAGGCAAAGGTATCTGTACAACAGGGACAATAAACACAGATAGCGCCTGGAGTGGGTGTTCCCAAGAGAGTCTTCCTAACGAGCTATGCCAGCGATGAATAGTCGGGTTTACTTTCACAATCTCCTTTTTCCACCATCTTAACGTGACCCCGAATAACACTCGTAGCAAACGGCAACAATCACGGTTTAGGGAGAGGTTTGATAAATAAGTCCTTTGTAAATGGCTTTGGTTTAGGGTCATCAAAAATGGGCGTCTACTAGGCACAGAACACAAAGGACGGGTAATAATTTAGTGACTTGCATTTTACTGTTGATGCAACTAGACAAAGAGTTATGTTGATGATTGCTGATAGCTAACGGTACTAAACGGGTTTTAAGTTATCTGGCTAGCTAGTGTGGCTTGCTAAAAAAAAGTATTTCAGTAGCTGATGATTGCTAACTTGTATGTTAACCATCACTTGTCAGACAGCTGATTGTCCTAGTTTAGATTGTAACATTACACATGTTTACATAAGAGAGTTACTGCAAACTATCTAACATCAGTCGCTTCAAAACGTATGCAAGGAAAGAGGTCTAGCATAATTTTTGGGACGCAGTGAAATGAATATCTTTTTAGCCTGCACAGCCAAGCTAGCTGGCTAGCTATGTTGAAGCTAAAGGAAGGGGAATACTGACTTCCTCTCCTTTCAACTTCTCATATTTAGCTCAAAAACGTTGAAAGTGATTTTTACTTAATCTCCAAATAAATCGATCTTACCTTTAAACAGATAGTCGTATTCGTCATCTCGGTTCCCCATTTTAGACAAATTTCTACTTTAGAAAAGTCTTGTGAGCACCAGCGAGCCTTCTGTGTCCCGTCTCAGGCCGGGTTGGAAAACTGCCTCCCAAGCACGTGAGCTATGAGCGACACTTGTTTTGACCAATTGAAGAGACGTCTGTTTTGACTGATAGATACGTTGACAAATGTTTTAAAGTCTTAGAAATGTAATCATTTATGTACAATAAAACGCTAGATATAAAATGTCTGTAGAGTTCAACAGCGCACATACATGGATTTAAACAAAGTATTATACTGAATTCATATGTAACTGTATGAATCCCCTATCTATCAACAATAAATAAAACGTTTTTTTTGTGTTGTTTTTTGAACCAACAGTTTATTTCAAGTTAAATCACCCCAGTCACAAGACTGAACAAATCTTGGATTCGTCTTGATGGTTATGACATCCGGAGCAAACCCTTGATACTCCTCTGGAAATCCACTGAGAGAAAAACAAAAGTCAATACAGTGGAGTGTTTAAACATTTTGACAAAATGAAAACATTTCCTACATGAATATTCTGCCCAAAAAACAAGAATAGAGAACATGGTCTACTGTCCTAGATACCACTTCCCACAATCAAAGACACAATAGCCTGTTAAGCAGTAATTGTGTTAAGAATGTAAATACACACTGATATCATGAATAAAGACATTCCAGTATGGGACCCTATTGACTACAACCACATATTACAATGTTAATGGAGCATGTAATGTTCCAAAAATGCCACTCAGAATGATTCTTTGTATTACAGTGTCTCCCCCTATGTTTAAACCTCTTCTGTTTGAACCATGTCGTATATAATGGCAGACAACATGGGAGATGACAGACCCCATCAGATTTGTGTTGTTTTACCTGACTGCAGGTGCTTCAATCTTTTTTGGACAGTCTGTAAATGACGAACGCATCCAGAATCTCTAACACCCCACTGGGAGCCGGAATCAAACTGCTTCTCCTCGACAGATTTATGACTGTGAAGACATGAGATGAAACTAACATTACACAAAACAAAAACAAATAGCCAAGAGCCCACACGCTTATTCTTAGCCTGTTGACTGTCTCAAACTGTGAAAGTAGGATGTTTCACATCTGGGCAAGTTTGTGACGTGAGCCCGGAGTGGGTGATTATCGTTACCCATAAGTGTAAGGAGAGGAAGGTCTTGAGGAGCGATTCCTCTGGGGCAGGGAAGCAGCAAAGTAGGGCGATCCTCCGCCTCGATGCTGGTCCCTCTCCTTCCCTCCCTCCTTCAACAGCTGGTGACAATCTAGACTGTCCACCTTCACACACAGGAACCCACCCAGTCAGTTCACCCTCATGTCATATTTGCAGGTGGACCATTTGTAATGCAAAAATAATGCTGTGGTAGTGTAATTATAGCTCCACACCATCAAGATCTATCATACTAATCATGTTGACAGTCTCACCAGTTTCTCTGCCCTCTGCTCCCATTCCTTGCTCTTGTCCAGGACCTTCACCCAGTCCTGCCTCCTCTGCTCATCTTTTACGCTCTCCTTCTCCAGGACTGAGTACAGGCCGGACTTCAGGTTCATCAAGTCCACCTTCAAGTTGCTCTGGCGGATGTTCGTCGGGCTCTTCTGTTCCTTGGCCTGCTGGCAGGAGCTTCTGCACCTCAGCAGGTCCACCTCTAGGAGGCGCTGCAGCTCTGCCAGTTCCTTCTGACGTGACTTGAGGCTCTCCTGAGCAAACTCTCTCCCGTCCGTTTGCGCCTTAAGCTTCTGCCTGCATGAGTGGAGACAGGAGAGTCAGTAAGTCTGTCTGTCTGTATGTTTCTTTTTACACGTTTTGTACCTGTGTATGTTTCTGTAAGTTGTTGCACATTTGTGTGTTTACCTGAGGTCCATGATAGTGTCCTGCAGTTCTCTCTCATATTTGAAAGATCTCTCAATCTCTTTGCTTGCCTTGGTCTCTTCTTCTAGTAACTTACTGCTCAAGATAGACACTAACAATGATAACATAAGCATTAGCAAGAGAAAGATTACACAAAACATAAAGAGTCAGTCTTCAACTTCAACATCCTGGTGGGTCTGATGAGATTTAGACATTCCATTGACATAAGATGATTCCTTACCGTTACCACGGAGCTCTTGTTCGATGGCGTCTTTTTTCTGGACAGTCCTGTTTAGTATTTGTTGAAGCTGCCCCACCTCCCTCTGGTGCATAGAGTCAGCCCTGTCCAGGGCGCCCTGGAGAATCTCCACCTTCTCCCTGGAGCTCATCACAGACTTCTCCATCTCCAGCACTGTGGTACTGTGATGCTTATCCACAGCTGCGAGAGACTGCACTAGGTTCTGGATTCGGTCTTCTTGCTGGCCTTTGCACTTCTCCAGGGACTGCCTCTGGGCCATGGCCACGCTCAGCTGCTGCTCTCTGACGGCCAGGGACTCCTGCAATGCCTGGGCCTTCTCCTCCGAGGCCCCGAGGGACTCGTTCAGGAGCTTGGACTTCTCCTCGGTGGTCCTGAGGGAGTTCTGCAGGAACCTGGCTCTCCCCTCGGAGGAACTGAGGTTCTCCTGCACGGATTGGAGTTTCTCCTCCGATGCCCAGTGGTTGTTTTGAAGGGACACTACCTTCTCCTCTGATGTCTTCAGGCTTTGCTGGAGTGACCCGGCCTCTTGCTCGGAGGAGCTCAGGGCCTGCTGCAAGGACTTCACCTTCTCCTCAGAGGCCCAGTGGCGGTGCCGAAACTCGTTCTCTAAATCGCTGACGTTCTGCCTGAGAGACTTGACGTTTTCATCGGAGAAAACCAATTTCTCCTGCAGGACCTGGTTGTTCTCTTTGGTGACCATGAGATCGAGCTGCAGGTTCTGGACTCTCTTCTCAGACTCTTCCTGATCCTGCTGCGAGGACTGGATCCTGATGTTGGCAGCCCGTAGAGATTTCAGCAGGCTCTGGGACTTGTCATTGGACTCCATCAGACTGTGCTGCAAGGAGGCCACCTCCACCTCGTACTCCTTCAGGCTTTGCTCCAGGGAGTGGAGCTTCTCCTGGGATTGGCCGAGGCTTCTCTGTAGCACCATCTGGGAGTTCTTGTTCTTCTGCTCCGTGGAGCGCAGGGAGAGGTGGAGGCCCTTCACTACAGCCTCGTGTCGACACTGGGTGTCTTTCAGCTCCATTTTCAGGGCCTCAATTTCAGAGAGCCAGCACACACGGTCAGACGAGATCAAGTAGTCTTGGATTTCCTCCTTTAGTGACACGCAAGACAGTCAGCATATCGGAAATTAAATACGAATAATTTCGGATTAATAACGAAGAAGAACGGAGCGGTTTCATCAAATGGCACCTACCGTGTTCTTGCTAAAGCCCAACTTTAAAAGAAGCTCTTGTAGAGAGGGGCAGTGCAGAAGGATGTTTGTGTCCTGGGGGCCTTTCCTCAGATCACCTACATCCTTACAGTTGACCACCACTTTGTTTGCCGCTGCGTGTATTTGCTCTAACATTGGCTGGGGATGTGAGGAGCAAAAATCTATTATAACTTTACAGTGGAATAATAAAGAGACATGAACCATTTGTATAGAGTAGTCATACCTTTACTTTAGACTGAAGGTAGGCTTCCAGCCCATTGGTCCCTGATAGTAAGCATTGGGTAACATCTATCTCAGAATGAAGTTGTTTAAATAGTATGGACTCTGAAACTAAAAGATGAAAGAGTATAAGTCATATGAAACGTGAGGATAAATTGTGGTTGTAATTACCCCATGGCTCAAGGCTGTCACTCACCACTCTTTATGCTGCCATCATCAGTAACCGCAGAAGCAGGAGTTGAGCATCTGCTGTGGTCTTCGTTTGACTCGTCAGGACACTGTATAATAAAAACATATCGAGACGTAACCAATAATTACAAGTTATAGCTGAATGATTCAGTACTATTTAGAAAATAAAGAGAAGCTATTTCCAAACCTTGCAATCTAACTCTTCCCATTTTGGAACGGTGAAATCTCCGTTGTCCATCATGTCTAAATGAAGAGGTCCCTCAAATAACGACACTATTGGTGTAATTCACCAACACGTCTCGTGTGTTGTAACCTACAGTCCATTAGTAAATTAGTAACATAGGTAGCTACAATTTACAATGCTGGTTGTGCCAACACACGGAACACGACCACTAAAGGAAAACGCCGACTAACTAGAAAAACTAGCTAGCACTAGCTATGATGACTTTCAAAAGTCAATTATATTTATTATTCACCAAGGCAACCAGATGCCAACAATTCTAAAGTGTTTCAAGGCGACGATATTGACATTCGAAAAAGATGCAACATTTCATTGACATGTAACTGCTTTATTTTGTATTCGTTCTGATCGAGTCCACACACGCACACACATACGGTCATCTATTTATCTTCATAAATAGATATACACAGATATACATAAATACATATTTCTGATATGCATATTCATAGGAAAACATGCTATGTCTTTGTAAAGGACTCCCTGGTTGAGGGCACACAGCGATTTGAAAACACATTAGGCCTACACAAACACAAACTGTCGGAAGAACTCCTATTTGCATGTACTGTCTAACTGACAACTCGGATATGATACAAAGAAACAGCGCGATTTTTACAACATAAAAATGGCTGCATCTCAATAAACGCATCAAAGAATATGGTAGCCTACAGTAAATTAGGTAGATCGTAATAATTTCTTGCCAGCAGCAAAAATAAAACCAAATAAAAATAATATTCTCCAATTAAAATGGAAAATATCTTCTTTATATATCTTTATATATGTATTTATAATTCTATGTACATATTCTCAGGAGCGAAAACTACTGAAAGAAAATAAATACAACGGCACACACTGAAATATCAAATGTCTCCATAAGGCAATCAAAAGTAACCGAAAAACTCTACGGTACAAAATATTGCTGCTATGGTGTCTCGATGTCAAACAACAGCAACGGATTACGACTGACCAGTGACCACTGCACATCTTGATCGAATGATCAGTATTTTACACTGAAAGACTCCCTCACAGATACACGATGATAACACACACACACAAATTAAATAAAAGTGTGAAAGAGAACTTGATTTAGAACTTGTTAACTTATTATCTATGTATTGACTGCAGACTAATTCAATGTTGATTGTGATTTTGTTCAACCTGATGATTTCTTCAAAGCAGCTTAAAGTGTTTTTCAGATACACACATATTGTTTTTACAGTGTGAATTAAAAGGAAGTCCCCAAACATGAGTCAACAGGCCATATTCACATTTTTGATAAACTCTAAAAGGTGTACAAGAATTATGAAAACTATTGACTGAGAAGTTTACATTTTTCACAATTTCAAAATGAAAAGGGACCAATAGGCTGATGATAATGGCTCTGTAGGCTATTGATTAACAGTTAGTGTTACTTTTAAATTAATCTACTTTTGATCTCTGGAACCTACAGTACATAAATATTCAGTTAAAAGTATCAAAGATGGCATTGCACGTGATAGATGTCATGATCAACACTTGATGTAAAACTAAATTAGATACTGCAGTAAGCATGACACCCTTCACCGTCACCTTTGGTGCCATGACGACGCAGCAAAGGAACGAAACATGATATTTCATCAAACACAGCGAACTGTAAAGCACACAATGTACCAAAAACATGTTCACAGTAAAAAAAAAAAAAGAGAAAATGCCTGGAAAAAAGTGCCCAAATAAAAATGTAAAAAACAACTACTTTACACAACACAAACAGAAAGCACGTGATATAAATTAACACAAAGTGAAGTACATAAAATACAATACATGTTGCGATCCATTTACTGCATCTACCAATGGGAATGTGATAATGGAAACCCAAACATAAAACCCCTTGTTCCCATGGGCATTTAATCAAGACCTCACACATGAGTTTAACCACTTGGCATCCGGTAGTTCTTCTAATAATGTTTGATATTTTTATTTGGTTGGGGTGAACATATGAGAAGCACCTCAGCACTCCCGTCATGTAGAGGACTCAGGCCTCCAGTGTTCAGAGTCTATTTAGATTATTTTAATCGTCACGACTGAGGTTTGGTCTTCATGATGAGGTTAAGGAAGGATCCTTCTGATTGGGTCCATCCAGGGAACTATCCTTCTCTCTGCGGCTGCACTATTTACTGTGGAGAGAGAGAGCAGGAGAGGGGTGGGGGGGAGAGAGGGGGAGAGACAGAATGAGAGGCAGGAATAAAGCGAGGAAGACAAGGGAGATATTGTGAAAGTGAGGAAAGGAGTAAAGAAGAGACACAAAATCGTAAATCTAATCGTACATTGGTGTGAAAACACAGCTTCTGGGACTGCTATGAGGGCGGTTTACTAGAAGCTAGCCTTCTGTAGTCACACACCCAAGGGATCTCACCTCACCACATCCAAACCAACTATTATATACACGCTCATAAACCTTCAGAGCCAAAACAGACCCTGATGATGTCACTTCGCCTACACAAGATCCTAGAAACGACTACAATCATATTTGTCATAGATCAACGTTTCTTCTTCTTCTTCTTCCCTTTCTCTTTGAGTGGTAAAGGATGGTAATGTTATTCATGGGCTTCAATATATCTGAACATTTATTTTATGTGTCATGTGACACCTTGAGCACATGGGAGTGGGGGGGGTTCATGAGACAGACGGGTGTAGCTGGAGCCTCGTGCGGGGGTGCGGTGGTGGTGGGGAGCATGCTGGCGGTAGACGTGTTTGTGGCGTGTTGGAGGCAGGGGTGGGCACCACATGGTCATACAGGCTGTCTGTCAGTGGGCAAGGCAGCCCACACACACCCTGCAGCTTAGCCTCCTGGTCTCAGATCTAAGCCTAGCCTGCTGGACAGTCAAGACTGGACAACAGCTCGTTCAATGGAAGTGCTGTACTGGGTTCGGACACACTTCAAGGTGTGGTCCATGTTTATGAAACGCCTCAAGAGCAGTAGCACTGACTGACAAAGAGACGTCGACAGGATCGCCTCTCCTACTCTGGGATGTTTAGACCCGGGATGCAGGCTTCGGTCTGGGATGAGACGGGGTCCCCGTCTTGTGTAGGCCGGTTCTTCTCACTTACTGTCTGGCTCTCCTCCTCTCCATCCGGGAGGCCCTTAGCCTCCGAGTAGTGCAGAGGAGAGTACACCCAGGTCCTGTCCTCTGGAGGCTGCATTACACAACCACCACAGCAGAGAGACACGGGGGGCCAGCGGACGCAGAGGGAGCATCAGAAGCAGGCGGGAGAGGGAGAGAGAGAGAGAGAAAGAGAGAGAGGGGGAGAGAGAGAGAAAGAAAGAGAGGGAGAGAGAGGGGGAGAGAGTATCAGAAGCAGGCGGGAGAGGGAGAGAGAGAGAGAAAGAGGGGGAGAGAGAGAGAGAGAGAGAGAGAGGGACAGAGAGAGAGAGAGGGGGAGAGAGAGAGAAAGAAAGAGAGGGAGAGAGAGGGGGCAGAGAGAGAGAGAGGGGGAGAGAGAGAAAGAAAGAGAGGGAGAGAGAGGGGGCAGAGAGAGAGAGAGGGGGAGAGAGAGAGAAAGAAAGAGAGGGAGAGAGAGGGGGCAGAGAGAGAGGGGGAGAGAGAGAGAGAGAGGGACAGAGGGAAGGGGAGAGAGAGAGAGGGGGAGAGAGTATCAGAAGCAGGCGGGAGAGGGAGGGAGAGAGAGAGTATAGGGGACAAAATAGGACAGGGGAAGAAAAGAAAGTTAGAGATGCATAGAGGAAACGCTGGACAGACAAGTGTGCAGGCTACAGACATCATTCCTCTGCAAGAACAAGGAAGTGGGAAGAAACAGTGAGATACTATCGCTATAGAAAGCAGGATGCTAGATTTCTAGAAACAGGACACAAAGTGCCGACCATGTCCATGATACAAAACAGCTGTGCTGTGAGTGTACCAGTTCTACTATTCTATATTTCTATAGAATCCAGCGGTCGGAGTGTTAGTGTGCGAGAGGTTAGGTGGAGGAGGACAGGGTGAAGGATGGGTCTATGCGGCAGCCAGGAAGCGGAGGGCAGGAGAGAGGGGGTGGCGAAGGTGCCGGGTACAGGGGGGGGTGCCAAGACCCCCTGCGAGGGAGCACATCATCAGCCAAGCCAGGATGCCAACGCCAGATGCCTTTCTTCCGCGATGGAGGTCAGAGCTCTTTGCGTGGGTGGTGGAGGAGATGGGGGGGGGGGGGGGGGGGGGCTGCGTTTAGTCACTGTGTCGTCCTTTATTCAACCCCGTGTAAAGACAGGGTGCCACGGTTAACGGCGCCGCCGTCTCTTTAAGAGAGAGCAGCTGCCGCCGCGTGGCGCCAGCGAGGAGGCGGGGGGTTGACGTCACGCTCTCTCTTTCACACACTCCTCTCTCACACACACACACACACACACTAAGCTGACACCGACAAGTGTCGCACACACACACTCCTGGCATGCCTGTTCGGACACACGCGTACTCGCACGCCGCGAGGGCTGACACACAGAGGCTGGTCGAGTGTCACATGAGACAGAAGGAATCCTGGGAAGACGAACCTCCCCCTCACACGTCCCTCCCCTCCCTCTTTCCTCTCACATCAGACCATCTGCACCCCTCCCTGCCTCCCTCCCTGCACCCCTCCCTGCCTCCCTCCCTGCACCCCTCCCTGCCTCCATCCCTGCACCCCTCCCTGCCTCCATCCCTGCCTCCTTCCCTGCCTCCATCCCTGCCTCCATCCCTGCCTCCATCCCTGCCTCCTTCCCTGCCTCCCTCCCTCCCTGCCTCCCTCCCTGCCTCCTCACAGAGATACAGAGTACTAATGAACAACACTGAAAAGGAGGGCAACGACAGCTGAATAAAGGCCCCAAAATGGGAAGCGGGGATCTAAACGTTGGTTCAAATCGTATTTCCTGTGTTGAGTGTGGGAACTACTTATGTACACCTCACAAGCTAATAAACAAGGGAAGCAAGGACATCTACAGCCAACCAAGCGCAGACCCACGCAGAGCAGGCCCACGCAGAGCATGCCCACGCAGAGCAGGCCCACGCAGAGCAGGCCCACGCAGAGCAGGCCCACGCAGAGCATGCCCACGCAGAGCATGCCCACGCAGAGCATGCCCACGCAGAGCAGGCCCACGCAGAGCAGGCCCACGCCTGGGTCCGGGTACAGCAGGGCTCTGGTGACGAGGCGGCCTGGCTAAGTGACGGCCACCAGCTCCCCTGCTGGGACTTACAGTGGCGCTGGCCCGGGACTCCTTCCTGCGGCGGGGTGGAGAGACCACCCAGGTCCTCCCGTTTGGAAACTGAGCGAACACACCCCGGGGTCGAGGACGAGATGGGGAGGGAGAGAAAGAAGGGATAGACGTGAGAGAAACAGACAGATGCGGATGGAAGCCGGAGGAGGTATGAAGGTGAAATAAAAGATGTTGTTTTTGGAGGTGTGAAGCTGAGCGCTTGAAGAACCGGTTCTGACACCGTACAGAGCGAGAGGGAAAGAGAGAACGATGGGAAAAGAATGATCCGGGACAACAATGGGTTGGTGAGCCAGAGGGGAGAGAAGAAGGAGACAGAGAATGGAGGGAAACAGGGCTTGCGGGGAAGGCGAGTAATAGCTGATGAATAATTCAGACTGTGTCCAGTGGGCTCGCAGGCTACACCTCTCAGCCATCAAGCACCAGGTCAGACTTCCACAATCACTTCAGGAACGCTCTCTCCTCCGCTCTCTCCCGGCCGAGCTCTCAGCGAGGACTGCTCTCTCTCCCTCTCCCCGGCTCTGCACTCCGTGCTGTGTTCTTCGGCTGCGCTCCGCAGACACACAGCCTCTGTGCTTCCCAGGGCGTCCGTGTGCTCTTTAGCGACTGAACTTTGCTTTCGAGAATAACGAAGAGCAACGACACACACTCGGCTTTCAATCGACATTCGGACTTCTGTAACTTTCCCCTCCTCTCTCTCTCTCCCGTTTCGCCCCTCAGTCGGTGCCACCGGAGCTCTGCGGGGGAGGAGCCAGACAGCCAGGAGAGGGGAGGTCAGGATAGCCGTCTGGTAAGTGAGAGCTGATCGGCCGACCTGTGCACTGGGTTGACCTGCGAGGCTGGCCCTGCCTCTCTCTGTGGGGTGTCTGGTTCAGCCTGGACACAGCTTACTGTCTGGCTTCTCCGACTCCAACACGACCTGAAACCCTCCTAGTCATTCATCCATTCATTCATTTACTTATTCCATCCTCGGGAATTGAGGCTATTTAGCGCGAAGCACATTCCGGAAGACATGTTTGATCGGCGGCGCTTTGGAACGAAGACCAGTCAGAGCAGAACAGATAAGGTCAGCAGGACAAGCCGTCCGTCACTTTGAATCTAACTGGCTGGTTAAGGAGCCGGAAGGACCCTGCATGCAAAATATAGCACTGCACACACACACACACACACACACAAGCGAGGTCTAACACACTGTGGTCGACACAGCACACAGCACGCTGCCACACCCCGTCCCCCTCCCTACCGGTCTGAGTCTCCAGGGGGTGTGGGGGGGGTCCTCCTGTCGACGCCTGCAGGACAGCAGCGCATCAGACAGCTGGTGGGAGGAGCTAGCTCTGCTCATCACCACACTCCAATTCTGATTGGGCCAACACTGGTATGGATGGGGGGCTGACCAATGAGAGATGAATAATGGAATCTGTGTTTTTTTTTTTTCGGATGTGTGCGTTTGTCTGCGAGATTGCCTTGGCGTCTGTACGGGTGTGTGTTGTGGGGTCTCTCTACGTGTGTGTGTTGCAGACACGGGCAGCTTACGAAGTAGATGTCTGTGATTGGCACGTCGTCCTCGTCGTCGACGGAGGCTTGGCTGGTGCAGCCGGAGCCCGACACCTGGCTGACCCTGTCCGAGTCCAGCCCCACCCTGGGGCTGCCGGGAGTCTCAGCCGCATTGCCGGCCTCCGCGCCCAGGGGAGAGGAGCCCGAGGGCAGGGGAGAGGAGCCGGAGGGCAGGGGAGAGGAGCCGGAGGGCAGGGGAGAGGAGCCGGAGGGCAGGGGAGAGCTGGAGGGTGGTGGAGGAGAGCTGGAGGGTGGTGGAGGAGAGCTGGAGGGTGGTGGAGAGGAGGTGGGGTCAGGGGGAGAGGAGGTGGGGGCAGATGGGGGAGCTGCAGAGGTGGTGGAGGAGGAGGGTGAGGAGGGGGGGGGCGGCGGTCTCAGCAGCAGGTTCCGGCACCTCGGGTATATCACTGAGGAGACAGGAGGGAGGAGTCACACTGAGGAGGGAGGAGTCACACTGAGGAGGGAGGAGTCACACTGAGGAGGGAGGAGTCACACTGAGGAGACAGGAGACACACTGAGGAGACAGGAGACACACTGAGGAGACAGGAGTCACACTGAGGCTCCTTCACACTCACACATGACACACACAATAATGTCGGCAATTCAAAGCTTCGGTAATTGAACTGACCAAACAGACAAGCAGCGTGGAGACTTATCAGCGTGTGTGTGTGTGTGTGTGTGCATCTGTGTGAAAGAGAGCGAGAGTAAGATGTTTGGCAGAGCACTTAGTAAGATTTACCCGCCTAGACACACACACCAGCATCATGTGTGCCAGCCCAATCCTTTGTTGTGTACCGACTCATTGACCATTAAAATAGACTTAAGCTTATCCAGATTGCTTTCTCAGCTTATGCGTTTGAGCATACTTTAAAGTAAACCCCATCTGCTGTTGAAAGAAATGCTAGCCTGCGAGCGAGGCCTCTCATTGGTTAGGTGGAAATTAAATAGAGCATAGCGTACTAGTTGCCATGCAGATGCTCCAACTCTCTCACAACTTACTCCCTGCTCTCACTTCTACCTTCTCCTCTCTCCCTCTCTTTCGACACCTCTCCCTTCTTCCATGTCTCCTTCCTGTCTTCCCCCACTCCCTCTCTCCCCCAGCCGGCGAGGCAGGGAGTGATTAGAGGAGAGGGCTATCCAGATGGCTACTTCCACAGCTTACCCTGTCGCTAGCTCGCCCCCCCCCCCCCCCCCCTCAGCCCCCAGCCTTCCTTTCAGTTCCCCCCCACACCCCAGGCCACAAGGTCAGCCCCAGCCTCAGCCTCAGCCCCAGCCTCAGCCCCAGCCTCAGCCTCAGCCTCAGCCCCAGCCTCAGCCATTGTCTGAAGCCTATCCCTAGTCTACAGGGAAATACTTGCCCTAAATAGGGGTCTTTCTGGCCTCTGAGGATAGGGTGGAGCATTTGGGGAGAGCAGGCTCCCAGGGGGAGGGGCACTCCACCAGAGACCACGCCCACTTGTGTGGACCAGTCCCCCAGACACCCTCCGTAGCTGTGACACCCACACAGATGGACACACACACACATGCTCTTAACCTAATTAGATAGGTATTCCAGACCTGGTGGACCCAGAAGCTAAGCCCGTCACCCTAACTAGATGGGAGTCTTTGTACTCGGCTAGACAGAGAGGTGTGCTAATCCAGCAGGTAGAATAACTTAGCAGGGGTATTTTTAGAGAGTGTTGAGCCAAAGGAAACCTCATATCGATGATTGAAGTTAGATAACTCAAGAGAAACGGGGGCAGATCTACAAACCTGGCAACCCCATGGTAGATCCTATCTGGATCAATGATTGTTAAGCGTTTGTTTCTCTTCCTTGGTGGTGGTCACATGGTCTTGGTGTGTATATGTTGTGGAGTCAGGCAGGACCAAGCTAGCTAGTATTGGCTAGCTTTTACGTGTTGTCATAGAGCGTGCCTGGCAGTTCTCCAGTGTTCTGCCTGAGCAGTAGCAGCTGGAGCGTGCAGCCTGGTGAGGGTAGATCACCTGT